>NC_136262.1:75515401-75575401 GCF_964187855.1 Myxine glutinosa
ACCACTCGGTGCACAGTCACCATGGTTCTTAATAAACACAACAAAACAACTGGTGGTGGTCTTCTCTTTCTCTGCTGGGCCGATGTTCTTCCTGACGTCTTCTGGCTTCATGCGGCCTACTTGGGAATATAAAAAGCACCACCGTGTCCATTTTTATTTCGGGCCTCAGGGGCCAACTAAGGGTGGTCCACCTGTTTGGCATAGGTGCCACCTTACCGAGGTCCGCAAGCAAGATTCCCTGGCCACTATGGCCGGTCTCCAACAGAGGTGCCCTGCCCCAGAACCTGGGGTCCATCAAGTGGTACATCAACGCAATGCGTGCTGGTTCTGGGAATCTCGTGTGCACAATGGCCACCTCACGCACGCTCCCCTCGGCACCCAATGGCGCACAGGTCCTCAAGTGGGAGAAAAAAGGGGGGAAGACAATTGAGCGAGGGGTAAGGTCACAAGGGTACACGTCAATAAGGCAATGCAAGGTGAAATGCGTACGGAGGGCGAAGTGAGAAAGCTCGTCCCTACCGTACGTCACCCCCCTGTCACCTACAATACCCTTGCCCTTACCCCATATGTACAAAATCTACACATTACCAATTCGTCACTACTGTCACGTCTTCCCCATATTTCCCCTATACCAAATTCGTCTCCACAATCCCTCTACTTCAAAATTTGCCATCACCAAATTCATCATCAATCCTCATAAGGAGGCAGAGATGGAATTACGCACAATGTCACACCCACGTCATGATGCGTCTCACAATCCAAACATTTGCATCATAAAAAATCATCAAAACATGGCATGGTGTGGAGTACCTATCACCTCAGGTGAGTGGATGCAGATGGTGCGAGGGGACTCCAATCCTAACTATCCTCTAAATGACCTTAACACTCTTTACACTACCCGGGGTCTCTCCCTGCCAATCCATTGGCCAACTTACACTATGGGTTCTAAAAACCAATTCCCATTGACCAAACTGTGGTGCTTCTCAATTTGGGGTCTCACTCCCCCGATTCATCTCCCGGTGCCCTCGCACAATTTCTGGGCTGCGACGTGTAGCTCTCCCAGCAGGTCTACCCACCTGCACACCTCCACCACTGCAGTTGCCACCCGAGCTTACCTAGCTCCTCACCCTAACCTAACTAACTGGGGACAGCCCCTCCTGGCTCTGTCACCCCACTCGGTGCCCTCTGGCACTGGGCTACCCGGGTCCGTCCTCCGGATCCTCGGGCCCCATCCACAACAACTACTACCGGCTCCCAGAGCCCACCTGCGGCCTCACCTGGCCGACATCCTCACAGTGGTGGAGCGCCCAACCAACTACACACACTAACAGGCTCCACGCCCAGCCATTTCCACAACACTAATGCACCCATCCAAAGACCATTCTTTCACCCGCACCACAGATGCCAATATCCAACCACAATTTACCTGTACCCTCTACCTAACACTTACACTACCCGCCCCGGGTATCCGTGATGGGGGTCCACTCTTCCCCCATTCACACCTTCGCACCATCCACTCCACTCCACAATTTCCACCATACTCACTCCACGACCATCCATTCCAATACTCCATTTATTCCACACTACCATTCTCCATACCTGCTGTTGCACACCTGTGCCCTCACACCTGGTGCCACCTGCACCCTCCTTTCTTCCTGGACCATTTGGTCATCACAACACACATCACCATCACTCACTCATACACTGCTCCACACACCTGTTCAGTTGCACACCTGTGCAATCACACCTGTTCAATCACACCTGTTCAATCCTCACACACGGCATCATCTCAGCTAACTACTCCCCTCTGAAACTTGCGCTTCCCAGTCGTCCCTTTAAACTATTGCGCTCCCACGTCATTATCATCCACACTAAACTACCTGCGTCCCCACTACAGGTATCAGTCACTAACTAATCTTAACGTTACCTAATGTCATCTTCGCTAGATCCCTACACACGATATATCCTAACTCACCCGGGCTAGTTTTCACTGCCATCAACCCCATAAACTAGTGCTCCTTTGCCCCCCCATCTGTGAGGGATGGTGGATTTGCCATCCCACCACATTGGGGAGGTCCTACTATCAATTTTGCACATCCAAATTCCACAAATCAAAAATTTTCCATTTACTGCCAATTCTACCCACTATTATAAATTTCGTATCAAATCAGTACTATCATCATCACCCGTCTACTTATTACATCCTCTCGGTGCGCCAATTCCCTTCTAAAGCTCGGCTTCGTACAGCCGAGCACTGAATGCGGGTTCTTTGGTGCCGGCGGCTGGATGCGTCCGGCACTCGGTGCAGGTACGGGGGCTTACCCGTGCCGAGATCCCACGCACCACCTCGGCGTGGAGCCATCCAATGTCCCGATCTCGACCTGCCGGCACGTCTTAATAGAAAGTGGTCACCATGACGACCCTTCCTATCGGGCTGCCCGCTCCGCCTAGTGGAGCCCGGACGCGGCCGTTCCAAGCGAGGCACAGCGTGGATCGCGTACGGCGGTTCTTTCGAAACCGCCGTGGTTCGGATCCCCGCTGGTCCTCGCGGCACGCGAAGCTGCCCGACGCGCACTGAGGGCCCGATTCGGCTAAAAGTCGCTCTAACCGCTAACCCGGTTACCGTCGATGCCTCACCTGCATGCTTAAATGCATACGCTACCCCTTTCTTCCTCATACATCCAGCCGTTCCCATGCTCCTCGTACCTTTCCTTACACACCCAGGTACACTCATTCCACTCCCAGCCTTGGTCACACACCTGACCACCGAACACCTTGGCACACATTCGTCGCTCGCACACCTCACCAACACACCTCTTCGCGCCCCCTCCTCGGTCACCTCCTCTGTGACAACCACAGGTGTGCTCTCACCCGCACACCCAACCACGTGCCTCACGACCAACTCAAGTGTGCATTCCCACACACGCTCTACCATTCCAGGGGCGCATCCTTCCATTCCAGGTGTACATCCTCGCTCACCTGTCATAACCAACTCACGCTCCGTGTCACTCTCACTACTCTCACCTCCACTCTCGGTCGCGCACTCACCCTTACTCTCGACAGCACACTCTTTCCTCATGCACCCGTCCGTTACACACCTTTCTCGCGCACACTCTTGCGCACACTTTTCCGTTACTTCCTCCGTAACACTCACCACACCACGCTTCCATGTACCCCCTCGCACACGCGCTACGACCGACTCACTCCTGACAGCACACTCACTGGTCGGCGCGCACTTTTTCCTCACACACCCCATGGTCGGACATTCTCGCACACCTCTTTTCTCGCACACCTGACCTGTCACACACTTCACCATCGGCCTCTCACGAACACCCGGATCCAAACCAATCCCCAAGCCGACTGAAGCTTTCCTCACATCATGTACATTTCCGATTATATCGCCACTCACCTTGGCACCTCGTCTCAGCACCTCTTTTGCCACCTGCAAACTCTTTATTTGGTTAGTGAGAATCACATCATGAGTTGAGCACCGACCTTGCACATATTCCATCACCTCCTCCTGGATTTCTCTTTTAGTTTCTGTCCGTCCCTTCTTAATTTCACTCACCTCTTCTTCCACTTCCTCTAATTTTTGCTTCACCTCTTTTATTCCCCGGTGCGTCTCCTCAAGTTCGTCCTCTAAGGCTACCGTGACCGTCTCTATGTGCATCCTCACCTCTCGGTCCTTCGTCTCCATTATCTCTGTCACCTCGTCCACCCTCATTGTCAGTTCCTCACGTACCATCTGACATTGCTTCTGTGTCGCTATTAATTCGTTTTTAATTTCTTTTTGTGTCGCCTTTAACCCTCCTAGTACCGCAGTGTTCTTTTGAACCTGCTCCACTAGTTCTTTTTGTCCCTCCGTCAGCTGTTCCACCTCCTCCGTCAGATCTTCTATTCCCCCTTGTAACTTTGCCGCCCCATTTCTCACCTCTTTCTCCATACGCTTCTCACCTCGCTTTACCTCCTCGCGTAGCCCCGAGACCTCCTCACTCACTCCTCGTCGTATCTCCTCTTTCATCTCCTCCATCTCCTTTGTAGATGCCCCCCTCATCTGTCCCAATTCATCCCTCTGAGCATCCAATTTGGTTTCTACCCCGATTTTTACCTCCTCTATCTGCTCTCCCATTTGTTTAATTTCTCCGGCGGATTGCTCCCCTATCTCCCGCAATTTGCCTTCCATCCTGTTTTCTAACCCCTCTAACCCCTTTTTCATCCCTTCCATTTGATTCTCTTGAGCGGCCATTCTGTTTTCTACCCCCGTTAACCCATTCTTTACCTCTTTTATCCCATTGTCTAACGCCTTACCGGTACCCCTCACTTCGTCCCTCATTACCCACAATTGCTCACCCTGAGCATCCATCCGGTTCCCCATTACCCCCATTTGGCCCTCCAATCGCTCACCCTGAGCATCCATCCGGTTCTTCATCCCCCTGTTCTCTTCCCTCTCCTCCTCCGCCTTGACCATGAAGGCCTGCATCTGCTGCATGAATAGGCCCCAGTTCATTGGTGCTGCGGCCGCTGCCACGGTCACGGGCGTGGCTAAATTTGGCGCCACAATAACCATGTGCGCGAGGCCGCCATTTTGTGCACCTGATACACCCTCAACAACCTCATTGCTCTCCTCTTCCCTTTCTTCCACGAAGTCCTGGGTTACCCCTAACCCGTCTATCTCCCCCACCGACATCCGATCGCCTTGATTGTCCATGGCGCGATCTCAAAATTCGGGTTTTATAAAACAACAAAATTTCGGCAGCTCGTAATTTTGACCAAATTTTTTTCTAGACGTTTTAAAAATTTGGTTCGGGCCTCGAATCCCACTCCCAGACACCAATTGTTACAGTTGCGGTTTTGATGTTATGATGGGCCGAGCGGATGGTCCAACCGCGACCGTTACAGGATCCCCAATTGGCCCGATTCCACCCGACGTTGACCAGATCGCACCACAGATATTCAATCGGGAAACCTCTAAAGCGACCGAAAGAGAAGGAAAAAGAGAATAAGACAGAGTACAGAGGAAGAACAGATTTATTATACACACACAAGCAAAAAGAAAGAGCGACCAAAATTATTTACAGCAATGGATGGAAGAAGCAGTCACACAGTGCATCGTTAGCTTATACTATTCAATTTACTTAACCCCAGGACAACGATTAGGACAGACGACGTTCACACTTACCCGGAGGATATTGCAGGCAGGTATGGCTTGAGGTGGATTGCTGGAGAGGGAGGCAGGGTCGGAGGCAGCAGCTCTCAATTCCTCGCGTTTTTGGCGGGAAAACCCTCCGTCGCGTATCCGCTGCCGATGCTGTAGACGTCACGCGCTGGCTCGGTCACACCTGCTCCTCCTTCTGGTGGAGCCGTCTCCCTCCTTTCAGCGCGTCTCTCCAAAGCTGGTTTCCTCTCCGAGTACCTCTCCTCTTTGGCTTGGAGCGTCTCGCATCTCACCGCTCACCGCTCCTCTCGTATGTCACCTCTTCGCTCATCTGCTGAAGCAGTCCCTTCCAGTCGCTTTTATCACTCAGGGCGGAATCAAGCCGCCGGCTGCGAGGGCACGCCTACCGGGTCGCTAACCGCGGTGCTGGTTGGCTGTTAGGGCTGTCCAATTCCTCCTTCGATCATGACGACGTGCCACGCCTGTGAGTTGGCGGCTCCTACCCCCCCACTTCTCCGAGATGAGCACATGGGCAATGGCGGCTTGCGGGATTGAACACCACTCGCACCGCTTTTGAAAGGAACTTTGGGAGAGCGGAGATGATTGGGGAAATTGAAAGGGCCTACGCTTATTTCGTTTGATACAATGCAGAGTCAATCTAGTGGGAAACACATATTTAACCTACATAGAATAAGGAAATAAACTATTTAAAAAGATATATCGTGGCCTGTGTGTAAGTTTCATGGAATTAACTAGGAGGACGGCTGTGACCATTATTTACATTACGAGGGTGTTACACATAACAAAACCATACTTTTCACATTCGTTACACTTCCTCCAAAATTGTTACACTTCTCAAAAACCGTTACACTTCTCAAATTCGTTACACTTCTCAAAACCGTTACAATATATATATATATATATATATATATATATATATTGTTACGGGGACGGCGCTCCCCCTTAGCAAGGGGGGGGGGTTAATCACCCTTCTATTTGCACTAACCGTCTCCGATCCTGAAGCTACCCCGCTCCCCTGTGGGGTGGGATTGCCCGAAGTGATTGATCAAGGGATTCCCGTACACCTCCGGCAATCCCTCCACAAGGTTCGTGGGTAACTCCGCTCGAAACCACGGACAAGATGTTATTTGCCGGGCGGGTTAGCAGTCCGAAGTTCGAGCCGTTTAACAAGGACTAACCCGATTCTAAACGTTGGCCGAAATCGCACCACAGGAACTCAATGGGGAAATCTCTAAAGCGACCGAATGTGAAGAAGCAAAAGGGGTAAAGAAAGAACACAGGTATTTATTACTCATTATGTACAAAACCAAAGAAACCAAGGGAGAAGGAAAGAAACGAAAGTAACTTACAGAAGAAGAAGAAGACACAGTGCAATCCTTCTAACAAGCTTTACTTATACCCAGGGACAAAACACACAAAACAAAGTCACGTACACAAAAGGATGGAATGGCAGGGATGGTATGGGACGGCAGAGGAGGGTCCAGGCAGATGGTAGGCGTCGAGGTCCGGCTCCAAGCTCGTGCTTCGGTCCATGCTTTTGGGGTCGAGGCGAAACCCGGCACACAGCTCCGCTCCGGGCTGGCAGCGAGGAGCCGGCAGCTCCACATATTCGGTTTCACACCGGCAGCTTTCTCACTCGTCCTCCGCCTCCTGCGTCTCCGACGCTCCATTAATACTCCACAGAATCTGCCTCTGGTCCAGCGCACCTCCCTCAAAAACCTCTCTCAGCCTCTCCTCAACTCCTCCTCAACTGAACTCTCAGCTCCTCCTCAACTGGACCCTCAGCTCCTCCTCAACTGGACTGAGGTGGGGGCTCTGCGCGACGGGTTATATAAACACGGCCATGGAACTTTCGCGAACCTCCTCAATCGTTCTCTCTCCGCCCTCTCAGGCCAAACCCCTCATTCTTGGTTGGTTGTTCGGGGCTGGCTAACTCCTCCTCCCGATGATGAGGTGGGGCCACACCCTTCTTCTCCGAGTTGACCACGCCGTAATGGAGGCAAATGCAGTTGGCAATAATGCAGTTGGAATTGGAGGCTTTGGGGAATTTGAAAAGGGGATCTATCTTATTTCATTTGATGCAACGCAATGAACTAGTGGAAAAACAGAGCCTTATACTGACATATAATAATGAGATAACTATTTAGAAGGGCCTATGATTTTCTACATGTATGCGATGGACTAGCTAAAGGGATGACCTTTGACCTTTACACAAATGGAGGTATTTACAGGAATCATTACATTATTTACAATGGGGGTATATTTACAATGAATTACACACACAGTGCACGGTTTCCCAAATCCGTTACAATATATATATATATTGCTGCGGTTTTGAGATTGTACATATGACTTCAATAAATGCTAAAGGTTTGCCTCTCATAGTTAGTTCCACGAGCAACACGTAGGCCCACTTGTAGTATTAGTTATGTCATAGTATGTGTAAGTATAGGCCATTTCCCCTATTAATATCTGCGTTGTGTAAAGACTTGAGATTAGGTCCCGTTCATTTTGCGTCCACCTTCCAATTCCACCTCGATGGGCGGAATCCATCCCACGCCCCATTTGGCTGTCCCTAGTCGAGTTAACACGAGGCAGGGCCTCGAAAGCCAAAGGAGGGTTGAGATCGGCCGCAGCGGTAGGGGGACGGTAAGGGTCATCAACCAATCAGGGCTCGGGTGGCATGGTGTGAGAGGGCGTGGCAGAGAACGTCTGGTGAGTTCGGGAAGGTTCGCGGGGCGGGGCTATATAAGCCCACGTGAAAAGCCCTCGAAAGGACTTTTACAGCGAGCGCATATCGAGAGGACTGGACTTGAGGGGGCGAGCGCATTGTGAGCACTTGTTGGAGTGCATCGAAAAGGACTTGTGGAGAGAACTTCGTTGCGATAGCACTTTGAGGATTTGAGGACTCGCTCGCTTTGAGGTTTTGAACTGTAACTCGCCATATTACGTACGCGCCAGAGGGGAAGAATAAGAGGCGTTGGCAGTACGAGTACGCGGCCACAGCCAAACGCGCCAGTGGAGAATAGCGAATATTCCAGCCACGCGAGTAAACGCGGCCATAGCCGCCAGTGATTAACCGCCAACCGCACCAGAGCCCACCCCCTACCATTCGCCCCGTAATAACCCTGTGCGTCCAAACGGCGTGCTACGAGCTCCTGCCTTCTCCTGGATCCATCTGCACGGGACGAGCTGGAGACCGGAGGGAGAGCCGGCACGAGAGCCATCCCTGGACGCGCGGACCATCATCCTGCAGCTGCAATCCCTGTGTGAGTGTGAGTGAAACGGGCCTGTAGTCTTTTGGGTATTAAGTAAGACTGTGTAAGGATTGCCTGTGTCTCTGCTTCTGGATCATTGTGAATAGTGTAAATAAATCTTGTTCTTCCTGTTTCCAATTCGATCGCCTTTGTGAGTTTGCCATTGACTAAGCGTGGTACGAATAAGAACCGCTTGAATCTTGAATCGTGGTCTAGTAATTAATAATAGCGCGAGTCACTTGTACGCAAACTGCTCGGCGTATCACCAACACACGTGGTTCGTGCGAGGCTTATCTCCTCGTTTCAGGGCAGCGTGAGTAATTAGGTAATAGCGAATTTCACTCCTAATACCCTATTTCGCGCTGTCCGGAAGGGACGTCATCGGCCTCGGGTCGCGTATATATATATATATATATATATATATATATATATATATATATATATATATACTGAAACGCAAAAGAAACTTACCACCTTTGAAACCTTTAAATATCAACAAATAACACTGCGTGTAGTAAATGTGTGAACTTATTTGTGGACAATAGTGTCCTCACTGTCAGACAAAACGGTCACGGATGGTCACTTGAACCTTCAATGGTCACTTCATAGCACAGCTGTTGAACAGCCGTTTTGACTGTCAGTGATTAGCCAAGGGGTACGGGATGATTTTAATGAGCTGCACGTGATGTCTTGATATTGGCTTTAAAAAGGCCAGTGCAAAATGGGCATTTCAATCAACATGCCACGATTGTCAAGGGATAAACAGCAGCGTGCCCTGGGCATGCTGCAAGGCGGACTGAGCTACCGTGAGGTGGCACGTCGCCTTGGCTGTTCACACCAGACGATATCGGCCCTGGTGGACAGTGACACCCTCCACAACGCTGCAGATGACAGACCTCGATCAGGGAGGCCAAGAGTCACCACTGCAAGGCAGGACAGGCAGATGGTCCGAAGTCACCTGCGGGATCGATTCCGTCCAGCATCCCGCAGTGCGGCAGAAACTCCGGGGCATGCAAACCACGGATCTCCAATGATACTGCACGAAGACGACTGCATGACTATGGTCTGACTGCCAGAAGACCATACAGAGGCCCCGTGATGATGGCTGCCCATCGCCGCAACCGACAGAGATGGTGCCAGCAGCATCAGCGGTGGACCTTGGCGCAGTGGAACGAGGTCGCTTTCAGCGATGAGTCAAGGTTCTGTGTGGACAGTCCTGATGGGCGTGAGCGTGTCTGGAGAAGAACTGGCGAGCGATATGCCGATTGTTGTGTGCGTCAAGCCAACAGGTGGGGTGGCCCAAGTGTGATGGTGTGGGCCGCCATATCAGGCCGGTACAGGACGCCACTGGTGGTTGTGGATGGGAATCTTAACACCCAGCGGTATGTGGATAACATCCTGCGACCTCATCTGCTGCCATTCCTGCTAGACCACCCAGAACTGAGAACCTTTCAGCATGACAACGCTCGTCCCCATGCTGCTCGCTTTACCACTGCATTTCTCCAAGGCGAGAACATCAACACCATGCAGTGGCCTGCGTTCTCCCCTGACCTGAATCCCATAGAGCACCTTTGGGATGCGCTTGGGAGACGCGTAGTTGGCAGGGCCAGGACATGGGCAGAGCTGCTTCAGACATTGAGGACTGAGTGGGACAGAATCCAGCAGCAATCCATCCAAAGACTGGTAGGCAGTATACGCCGACGTTGCACTGCCTGTATCCAAAACAATGGTGGCCACACACGCTATTGAAAGGGGACTGACATTGCACCCTGTGCTGTTCTGTACTGTAGAACAAACTGATGAGATGGTGTATCTTGGTCAAAAACTTGACATGTCATCAATAAAATGCCAATGTTTCAATTAGCAATTGTTGGTTTGTTTTATTTTGAACTGTTACAATTTTATTACATTTCAAACAAGTGATGTTTCTTTTGCGTTTTCTGTCTTTTTGAAGTTGGTCAAAATGGTCAAATCTTTTGGTCAAAATGCCCATTTTGCACTGGCCTTTTTAAAGCCAATATCAAGACATCACGTGCAGCTCATTAAAATCATCCCGTACCCCTTGGCTAATCACTGACAGTCAAAACGGCTGTTCAACAGCTGTGCTATGAAGTGACCATTGAAGGTTCAAGTGACCATCCATGACCATTTTGTCTGACAGTGAAGACACTATTGTCCACAAATAAGTTCACACATTTACTACACGCAGTGTTATTGTTGATATTTAAAGGTTTCAAAGGTGGTAAGTTTCTTTTGCGTTTCAGTATATATATATATATATATATATATATATATATATATATATATATATATATATATATATATATATATATATGTATATATATATATATATATATATATATTTATGTATATATATATATATATGTAAATTCATATTTATATATATATATGTATATCTGCGAATGAGAAATACCCCATTGAACATTGTTTTTTGATGGTGATGTCATCAATGTGCAAAACTGAAAAAAGGTAGACCCATGGGGGAGCTAAACGACAGAGGGCAGCAAGTTCACTGAGTGATGGAAGATCAAAGGCGAATAGGGAGACAGAAAGACCACACATGAATGGATGAGTGATATAAATGAAAGGAGGGAAGGGGGTGGGGGGATGGCAGCAAGAGGAGGAGAGCAGGGCTGGTTATGAGAGAAAGCATGAGGTGACTATTGGTAGCACTCTTTGGAGATTTTAGGAAGGAGAATGAGACACCAGATACAGGCAGTTGGCAACACAGATTAATTATTGATTAGCTTGATAGAAGGGATGAATGTGAGCATTCTTCTTGGTCTTTGGGGGGATTAAAATGGTAAACTGGAAAACTTATGGTACATTTCATATTAAAAGAGAGAATCGTGCGATAATTAAATTTCTGAAAAACATGTTTTCATGATGAAGTATACTTTAGTTTATCTTTATATTCGCATGGAAACATTCACTTAAACTACCGGTCAAAAGTTTTAGAACACCTCAATTTTTCCAGTTTTTATTGAAATTTAAGCAATTTAAGTCCAGTGAATAACCTGAAATAGTACAAAGATAAACAGTAAACTGCTCGAGGTTTAAAAAAAAGTTTAGGTTAGCAAAAACGGGAAAATAATGTAAATTGCACAGTTATATTGTAAAAAAGGCCTTCTTCGGGGAACAAGTAATGGGTTAACAACTTACAGCTGTTCTGCAGCAATGTAAGTAAATTAAGCCCTGAAAGTTGATGCAAACAATTCCTACAGGTGTCCCAACCTCTGCTGATTACTTGATTACAAACCCCCTGTCTGTATAAAAGCAGTATTGGAACAGACTGTTATTACACCCTCTGAAGCATTATTTGGACAATATTGCAAGTTGCAGGAAGTAGTATATTGCTATCATACCATTTCCTCAAGCATCTTGAATCCACAGTCTTCTATCTGACCATCAATATGGCTTTTGCAAGGCAAGATCTACCGGTGATATCCTTTCTTACATTACGAATGTCTGGGCCTCTTCTCTGAGAGATTTTGGGGAATCCTTTGTTGTAGGCCTTGATATCTCAAAAGCTTTTGACAGAGTTTAGCATCGGGGTCTGATATACAAGCTTCCCTCTTTTGGCTTTCCTCCTTCACTCTGCTCTCTCATATCGAGCTTTTTCACTGACCACTCTACCTACCTCTGTAATTGTCCATGGCTCAACATCTCCCTCCTTCCCTATCAACAGCGGTGTTCCTCAAGGGCCTGTTCCGTCTCCAATACTCTTCCTTCTTTTTATCAATGACCTTCTTTCTTCTACAAATAACCAAATGCACTCATATGCTGATGACTCTACGTTGCATTCCTTCATGTTTTTCCCATCTGCCCCATCTTCCCTTAATCGATCTGTATCTCGTTTTATTACAACCACCTCTTTAAATTCTGATTTCGACAAGATTTCCCAGTGGGGCAAATGTAACCAGGTTAAGTTTAATCCTTCTAAAACTCAATTTCTTCCCGTATCTCTCTCCAAAACTCCTCTCATCTCTCCAATCTCCTTTGAAAGTTCCACAATTACACCATATGATACAATAAACCTACTATGTATTACCCTAACTTCAAATCTATCCTGGAATCCACACATTACACAAATAGCTAAATCTGCCTCGAAGAAACTGGGAGTCCTGTTCAGATGTCGAAGATTCTTCTCCTCTCAACAGTTGCTTCAACTATATAAAGGATTGATTCGTCCATGTATAGAGTACTGTTCTCACATCTGGGGAGGTTCTAGCTCCACATACTTACTGGACAGAATTGAATGAAAAGTAATTCGACTTATCAACTCTCCCAATCTGACCTCAAAACTTGACCCGCTCAAATTACGTCGCAAAGTTGGCTCTTTCTGTTTTCAACAGATATTACTTCGGTTTTTGCTCCCGAGAACTTGCTGCTTGTGTGCCTCCAACATCAGCGAGACCACGGATTACTCGACAAGCCACTACATCTCATGATTATTGTGTGGCCATTGGCAACTCAAGGGTGGGCCGTTATGATGTTTGTTTCTTCCCCTCCACTGCCAAACTCTGGAACTCTTTACCTTCACATGTCTTTCCTAACACTTATGATCTTCCCCTTTTCAAAAAGAAGATTCTCTGCTTTCTCAAAACTCTTAGACTATTCTCTCCTTCTTTACTTTTCTCTATCAATGCAGCTCTTTTATTTGGCCTGGCCTCGACAAGGACGACATAGTCTGTGCCTGGAGCCTTCTACATAAATAAAATAAATAAAAAATAATAATGGTGAGAAAAAGGCAATAAAGAAAGACAGACAGACCATTATAACCCTTAAAAGTGTAGGTCTTTCCTTTAGAAAAATTGTAAAGAAAGCCAAGGTGTCAGTGAGTACAGTTTCCTACACCATCAAAAGGCACTTGGAAATTGGAGGAAACTCTGACAGGAAGAGGTCTGGCAGACCCAAAGCCACAACAGAATCAGAAGACAAGTTTCTGAAAGTCAACATATTGCGTAATAGGCGTCTCACAGGACAACAGCTTCAAGCACAGCTTAACACTGGTCGAAGTAAGCAAGTCTCAGTTTCAACTGTGAAGAGAAGACTTCGAGCTGCAGATTTGACAGGTCGAGTGGCAGTAAGAAAGCCATTGCTACGATGGCAAAATAAGAAAAAGAGGCTTGCCTGGGCCATGAAGCACCGCCAGTGGACTACTGAAGCCTGGAAGAAGGTCTTATCGGCCGATGAATCAAAATTTGAAATCTTTGGTTCATCACACAGGGTTTTTGTACCCCGATTAGGCGAAAGGATGGTTCCTCAGTGTGCGACACCAACTGTCAAACATGGAGGAGGAGGAAGCGTGATGGTCTGGGGCTCTTTTACTGGATCCAGAGTCGGCGACTTGCACAGAGTCAATGGCACCCTGAACCAAAAGGGCTACCACAGCATTTTGCTGCGCCATGCAATACTCTCTGGTATACACCTAGTTGGTCAGGGGTCATCCTACAGCAAGATAATGACCCTAAACACACCTCCAGGCTATGTCAAAACTACCTTCGAGGAAAAGAACAAGACGGTAGGCTTTAAATCATGGAATGGCCAGCACAGTCTCCAGACTTAAACCCCATCGAGCTGGTTTGGGATGAACTGGGCAGAAGGGTGAAAGCAAAGCAACCTACAAGTGCAACACATTTGTGGGAACTTCTGCAACAGTGTTGGGAAGAACTTCCCGACAATATTTGATTTCCATTGTAGAAAGAATGCCACGAGTGTGTTCGGCGGTTATAGCTGCAAAAGGTGGCTACTTTGCTGAGTCAAAATTTTAAATTAAATTTTGTTAAACAAAATGATTCTATGATATCTTTTTTTTTATCTCCAATTGTTTATTTGTTCTATGCTTAATTTCAGAGTACATTGAGACATTAAACTGCGTACATTTCAATAAAAACTGGAAAAATTGAGGTGTTCTAAAACTTTTGACCGGTAGTGTATATAGTGCAATCATAAATAACAATTATTCTTTCAATACAATTCCTATTAAAAATAACAGTGCCTGCTCTTTACCGTTTAAAATAAAAATAAAAAACAAATAAAACCTATAACCACCTTTTATGATTCTGCAGCAACATTTGGTATGATTAAGCAACACCATTTGAGCAATGTTGAACTTCAATAAAAAAAATATTTATTGCTTTATTCGGATAATGAGATCTGCATCCGTGGTGTGAATATTATGAGTCAGCCAATTATTTTGGGTTATTTCAAGCATGATTCCCAATAAAATGTATAACACACACACACACACACACACACACACACACACACACACACACACACACACACACACACACACACACACACACACACACACACTACAACCAAATACACATGCATCGTAAGACTAAGATCTCATTGACTAGTGACTTTAGACAAAGGCATCACTGACTAGTGAACCTGGTGTCACGTGATGCCTCCGCACCCCACTTTCCCCTCTTCTTTACCCCCACCACCACATTTTTCTTTCTCTCATGGTATTAATTAACTCTTGGTGCAAAATGCCCTTCACAGTCCCGATGAAAACCATCAGTGGTCAAAATGTCCTTATTTCTGGAACTGAGCTGTACCCGAGTCAAATTGTTCTACTTGGTGGTGCTTTCCCTCTCCAGTACCAACCATCCCACCAACAAGCTATTCCTCACAGATGGTCCGTCATGACATTTCTTACAAAAACATACAAACAGTGGGCTTACATATATCAGTTCAGTCTTAAATTAACTAGTCCCTAAACCCAATATTATGATCTACAGATGACCCGGACATGTAAAAGTAAAGTTGGGATTTGGAAGGAGATGGTAAAATGAATCGGCTTTTACCCGGCTCTTCCCTCTCTCAGCCTCTCAGGAGGCAGAAAGGGAGCTTTGTTTTTTATTCTCACGACCCCCTACCCCCACCGTACCCCTCTCTCTTTTCTGACCGCATGGCAGATGAAAGGGGAGGGTAGGTTGGCTTTGTTGGAGACAACGAAGTGAAGGATGGGGTGGAGGGACTTTTGGAGCTGTAACGTGAAGCGAGCAGACATAAGGCTACGGATTAGGGTGATGCTTTGGCTGGTCAGATGACAGAACCCTAATCCCATCCCATAATGCCCGCCTGTTAAAAGCAGCTTATGCTGTAATCTTTGAAGCGGCTTAGCTTGTGCTTCATAATAATATACGCTTGGCCTCAATCATGCAGAGCACCGATCATGGAATAATTTGGTCCGTCGATTATTCCGTGTCATCATCTCCCTCCCCCAATAATCCCATCTCTGCCACCACATCTGCATCTCCCAAATCTGCAATGTCCCTTCTGTTTGCTTGTCCTAATGGATTCGATTTGAAATGGTAAGTTGGTTGTATAAACCAGCATTTGCTCAGATCCATTGAGCATACTCCCATGTTTTCATTACAACCAAGTACCAATCTGGTTAGCAGTGATTTCATTCGGTGAAGTTCCTATTTCCAGTGAAACGGTAGTCCTAGCAGTGCCCGCCAGGTGGTAATCAAGCTCCACCTTCATGAGTTGTGCAAATCCACGGTATGTACGGACTACGGCAAAAGGATGCCGAGACCATCCAATCTTCCTGGGCTGGCACTTCTGGCTTTGGTTGCTATCATAACTGAAATTTATATTCTTACAAATCCTGGCCTAGTATTTTAACCAGACCATTTTGTCGTAATAACTCAAATGGAAGTGATACAAGCAAGTATCTTTCCACTTCGATGGAGCCATGACTTTAATAATATATGATTCATATATCCGGTATACTTATGAAGGGCAGTTCCCCACGATTTCTAAGCACTTGGTGCAGTGCTGCTGCTATACCCATCTTGTCCATGTTTCTTTTCCTGCTTGTACTGTATAGAAACTCCTCGACTGCTGTGATCACATCATCATCATCTTAAAAGAAAATGCCCACCAAGCTCTTCCTTCAATTTGGGAAACAGGTGCTAGAATTCTGAGGGTGCTAAAATTTGGTGGGAAACAACTCAAAAAGCCATTGTTGGTAATTGTGCTCACTGAAACTTGGTCCGTATGGGGTGATGCGTTACCTGGATAAGCAGCGCTCCTCGACTCAACTTTCTTGCTTCTTGATGGCTTTTTGCAACATCGTGGGACTTCCCATACCTCTTGGATGGTATCCAGCCATGATGACCCTTTACTGTCCCAAAAGCAGTCAACATGAACCTTCCAGCCGATACCTTCTCCTTGAACTACCAATGAGACTGAAATTGTTTCACCTTCATTGAAGCTCCTCTGCAGAGCATAATGCTTAAAATTGTCTGCTTGGACTGAACTTCCATTGAGAATTAATGAATGTTGAGACCTATTTACTGAGCCATTGAGGTCCATTCTCGAGAACAACCTGAGGAGCAGATTTGCCCCACCAATGTCCCTCAAATAACTTACAGCCTTTCTGGTTGGGCAATGATGTAATATTCCTCTACGAAATGTGCCAAGCTTGTACCAGTCAATTCCACACATGATTCATGCTGTTTTGTCTGCAAGAGGAGAGGGGGAGGGGAGTATGTGGTCCGATTCGCAATGACTAAATAAACTTCAAATTTTATTTGCCTTTTCATTTTATTCCCCAATCATTGTGCAAAAATAATATAAATTCCCTGTTCAAGGCCATTTTCCCTACTAGAGCTGGGGTTGGCCTTGTGGGCCCCATGACAATCATCATGGGTCCCTTTTTGAGGCAATGTTTTTGTGGCCGGATGCCTTTCGACGCCAACCCTCTAGTCGCCTCTTACAACATGCAGGGATACGGTGTACCTATTCTAAACTGGGGCACACACCGGCATATATTTTCATCCCAGCAAGCTGATATTCAATTTGCCGACCTCGGAAGGATGACAGGCTGAGTCAACCCCCCTGACGTTAATTCAAAGATCGACCAGGATTCAAACTCAAGGATCCCAAGCCAGCACCTTAACCGCTGAGCCAACAGCAGGCTTTCACCAATCATTGTGTAATATATATATATAAATATATATATATATATATATATATATATATATATATATATATATATATATATATATATATATATTGTTGTGGATATGAGAATTGTTTTTTTTATTGTGTAAAATATCACCCTCCTTCCTCCATTTGGTGTATAAAGGTCAAAGGTCGTGCCCGTAGTTATTCCATATACAATCACATAGCAAATCATAGATTTCCTCCTTGTTCAGTAGTTATCTCCTTATTATGTGTACTAGATTAAGGCTGTGTCTTCCATTAATTAACACTCCATTGCACCGAATTCAAATAAGGTAGATTCCCTTCACATTCCCCTTTCGTCAATTGCCAACTGCATTGGGCGGTTTGCTGCATTCTGCTGCTGCTGTGGGGTTGTGGTTTTTCGCTGCAAGACTCCATTAGCCACGAGGTCATCTCGGAGCAGAAGGTGGGAGGAGTCGGCCCAGCGCCGGGAACAATGTATGGTCCGTATGGGGTGCAATGGGCCTTGCAAACGCCTCCTCTAGGGGCGGGATCGGTGAGCCCTCGCGACCAATCAGGGCAGAGGCGAGCTCACCGATGGGCGTGTCCTGGAGGCCAGTGGCTTGATCGCCCGAGGCGTTATATAAGCGGGCGCGGAAGCCTTTCACGAGGAGTCCTGAGAGTTGCAAGACGGGAGATCCGGCAAAGAGACAGCAAGCCATAAGTGAGAGGAAGAGACAGCAAGCCTGGTGAAGAAAGAGACAGCAAGCCTTGTGAAGAGAGAGACAGCAAGCCTTGTGAAGAGAGATGTGCAACCTGCGGAAGTACGCGTGAGGGAGATGCTGTTACCAACCAGCCTTGCCGCAACAGGCTCTAACGCGTTGCTGGGAGCATCCCGGCGGTGTGGACCAGAGGGCGGAGAGCCGGCGGCTGCTCGCTCCCGGCCCGGTCGTCCTACCATCCCACCTGAACCTTCCTCTCCTTCCAGCGATTCATTCCTGCCATCATCCCCCGTGTAAGTCTGATTGTTCGTCCGTCTTCTGTTTTGTCCTGGGGTTGTAAGTAAGACTGCCATAGTTAAGTTAATTTGCACTGTGTCCTTCTGGTCCGTCCCTCTTTCTGCATTATTTTATTATCCTTCCTTCTTCCTTGGTTTCTTTCATTGTGTAAATAGTAAATAAATCATATTCGTATTTCCTACCTTTGTTCTGCTTCTTCTTCACATCCGTGTCTTATTGATTTCCTTCATTGAATACCTGTGGCACGATTTGGCCAACGTTCAAGGATCGGGTCTAGTTTCTGTTAATAGTTCGTGCGGCGGTTGCTAAAACCGCTCGGCAATTAACATCTGTCCGCGGTACGAACGGGGCTGTGCACCGGCCTTTCCGGAGGTCACTGGGCAGCGTCAGGGACCACGTCGGTCAGTTATAGAAGAGGGGATTAATCCCCCCTCTAAGGGGAACAGAGGCCGACGTTGGGTTACGTAACAATTGGTGTCGGGAGCGAGATTCGGACCTGAAGCGCTTAGCGCGCTCAAATTACGAGTGGCCCGAAATTCTGTTTTATAAAATCCAAAATTAAAAAATCGTGCCATGGATGGTCAAGGCGACGGAATGCCGGTGGGGGAATTAGAAGAGGGGTTAGGGGTAACCCAGGACCAGGGGGAAGAAATGGAGGAAGAGAACAATGAGGAGGTGGTTGAGGGGGTTTCAGGCGCACAAAATGGCACCTCGCACGAGCGCGCGGTAGCCGCGCCCGCTGCGCAAATAGGGGGAATTGATGTGCGGGACCTCATGGCGCAGATTAATGCAGCCATACTAATGGGGAATATAGGATTGGAAAATAGAATGTGGGAGAAAATTGGAGGTTTGGAAAACAGTATGGGGGCAATGAGGGACGAAGCGAGGGGTACCAGTGAGCAATTGAGAGACGGGTTAAGTAATATGGGAAGTAAATTTGAGGGGTTAGACAATAATTTTAAGGGGTTGGACAATAAATTTGAGGGGTTAGACAATGGGATAAAAGGGGTGAAGAATGGGTTAACGGGGCTAGAAGACAAGATGGAAGACAAATTGCGGGAAATAGGGGAGCAAACCGCCCGGGAAATCAAACAGATGGGGAACCAGATAGAGGAGGTGAAAATCGGGTTGGAAGGTAAATTGGATGCTCAGAGGAATGAATTGGAACAGATGAGGGCGGCATCTACTAAAGAGATGGAGGAGATGGGGGAGGAGATAAGACGAGGTGTAAGCGAGGATGTCTCGGGGGTACGCGAGGAGGTAAAGCGAGGTAAGGAGCGTATGGAGAAAGAGGTGAGGAATAGGATGGCAGAGTTACAAGGGGGCATAGAGGACCTGACACGGGGAGTAGAACAGCTGACGGTGGGACAAAAGGAACTCGTGGAGCAGGTGGAAAAGAACACTGCGGTACTAGGAGGGTTGAAAGCGACACAAAAAGAAATCAAAAATGAATTAATAGCGACGAAGAGGGAATGTTGGATGGTACATGAGGGGCTGCCAAGGAGGTTGGACGAGGTGACGGAGGCAATGGAGACGAAGGAACGGAAGGTGAGGACGCACATAGAAACGGTCAAGGTGGCCTTGGAGGACGAAATTGAGGAGACGCACCGGGAAATAAAAGAGGTGAAGCAAAAGTTAGAGGAAGTGGAAGAGGGGGTGAGTGAAATTAAGAAGAGACGGAGGGAAACTAAGAAAGAGATAAAGGAGGAGGTGATGGAATATGTACAAGGTCGGTGCTCAAATCGTGATGGTGTGCTTGCTAACCAAATAAAGAGTTTGCAGGTGGTGAAGGAGGTGTGGAGACGAGGTGCCGAGGTGAGTGGCGATATACTCGGAAATGTATATGGTGTGAGGGGAGATTCAGTCGGCTTGGGGGTTGGTTTGGACCCGGGTGTTCGTGAGAGGCCGCTGGTGAAGTGTACGGACAGGTACAGAGTGTGAAGGAGGAGGTGTGCGAGGATGTCCGACTATGGGGTGTGTGAGGAAAAAGTGCGCGCCGAGGAGTGAGTGTGCTGTCGAGAGTGAGTCGGTCGTAGCGCGTGTGCGGGGGGGGCACATGGAAGCGCGGGATGGGGAGTGTTACAGGGGATGTAACGAAAGAGTGCACACCTGTGGTGAGTGTTACGGAGGGTGTAATGGGAGAGTGTGTGCAAGAGGATGCACGAAAAAGGTGTGTGACAGAGGAGTGCATGATAAGAGTGCGCTGTCAAGAGTAAGGGTGAATGTGCGACCGAGTGTGGTGGTGAAAGTAGTGAGAGTGACACGGAGCGTGAGTTGGTTGTAGCAGGTGAGAGAGAATGTACATCTGGAATGGAAGGATGCACACCTGAGATGGTCGAGCGCGTGCGGGAATGCACCCTGGAGTTAGTAGTAAAGCACGTGATTGGGTGTGCAAGTGAGTGCACACCCGTGGTTGTCACCGGGGATGTGACCGAGGAGGGGGCGCGAAGAGGTGTGTTGGTGAGGTGTGCGAACGATGAGTGTGTGCTAAGGTGTGCGGTGGTCAGGTGTGTGACGAAGTCTGTGAGCGCAAGAACAAGTGCAATAACGAAGTACGCGGGGTGTACGGGCGGCGTTGGAGCACCGAGCTCGGTGAGGATGAAAGGGGTCGCGTATGCGTGTGAGCCTGCAGGTGAAGCATCGACGGTAACCGGGTTAGCTGTTAGATCGACTTATAGCCGGAGCGAGCCCTCGGTCTGTGCCGGGCTTTGTGTGCAGCGGGAACAAGTGGGGATCGTAACCGCGGCGGTTCCGAAAGAACCGCCATGCGGGACCCTCGCCGGGCCACGCTCTGAACGGTCGCGTCCTTGCTCCGCTCGGCGGAGCGGACGGCCCGGTAGGAAGGGTCGGCATGGCGACCCCTTGTGGTTGAGGCGTTCCGGCAGGGCGAGATCGGGTCATCAGGCGGGAGACCGAAAGGCTCCACGCCGAGGTGGACCTTAGGATCTCGGCCTGAGCGAACCCCCTTCCCTGCACCGAATGCCGGATGGATCCAACCGCCGGCAACGAACCACCCGCATTCATGGCTCGACTTGGCGAAGCCAGGTTCTGAGCATGAATTGGCGCACCGAGAGGCTCAAGTGAGTAGACGTGTGATGATGATAGTGTTTTGATCCGAAATTTAGAATAGTGAATAGGATTGGCAGAAGTGATTAGCAAAATTTGATGATTGGTAGAATGATTGGCAGTGATTGGGAATTTTTTGATTGGCTGGAATTTGGTGGGCCAAATTGGTAGTGAGAGATACCCGTTGTGGTGGGATGGCAACTCTGCCATCCCTCACAACGGGGGAAAAGGAGCAATAGTTTATGGGGGTTGGCAGTGTAAACTAGCCAGGGAGGGTTTGGATAAAGTGTGTAGGGACCTAGAGAAATGACCATAGGTAACGGTAAGGTTAGGTAGCAACATTGGACAGGTAGTGGGGACATAGTGAGGGTAGCTGGATGATAATGACGAGGGAGCGCAATAATGTAAGGGGCGACGGGGAAGCGCGAGTTTTAGCAGGGCACCAGGTAGAGCAGATGATGCCGTGTGTGTGAGAATCAGAAGTGTATTGTCAGAAGTGTATTGTGATTGTGAGTTGTATTGAGCATGAAAGTGTATGGAGCAGTGAGTGAGGAACAATTGTGATTGCACAGGTGTGCAACTGAACAGGTGTATGGAGCAGTGTATGAGTGAGTGATGGTGATGTGTATTGTGTTGACCAAATGGTCCAGGGAGGAAGGAGGGTGCAGGAAGCACCAGTAGGAGTGATTGCACAGGTGTGCAACTACAGGTGAACATGGTTGAAGGAATGTATGGTCGGGAATATATGGAGTATGGAAGGGATGGTATGGAGTGAGGATGGTGGAAACTGTGGAGTGGATGGTGCGAAGGTGTGTATGGGGAGGATGGACCCCATCACGGATACCCGGGGAGGGTAGTTTAAGAGTTAGGTAGTGGGAGTAGGTAAATTGTGGTTGGATATTGGCATCTGTGGTGCGTGTGGAAGAATGGTATTTGGATGGGTGCATTAGTGTTGTGGAAATGGCTGGGCGTGTGGCCTGTTAGTGTGTGTAGTTGGTTGAGCACTCGGCCACTGTTAGGATGTCGGCCAGGTGAGGCCGCAGGTGGGCTCTGGGAGCCGGTAGAGTTGTTGTTGATGGGGCCCGAGGATCCGGAGGACGGACCCGGGTAGCCCAGTGCCAGAGAGGGCACCGAGTGGGGTAAGCGCCAAGGAGGGCCTTCCCCAGTTAGATAGGTTAGGTTAAGGAGCAGGTAAGCTCGGAGGCAACGGCAGTGGTGGAGGTGTGCAGGTGGGTAGACCTGCTGGGAGAGCTACACGACTCAGCCCGGAAATTGTGCAAGGGCACAGGGAGTTGAACCGGGGGAGTGAGACCTCAAATTGATGAAGCACCACAGCTTGGCCAATGGGAATTTGGTTCTTAAAACCGCATAGAGTAAGATGGCCAATGGTTTGGCAGGTAAAGACCCCAGGTAGTGTAAAGTGTGTTAATGTAATTTAGAAGATAGTTAGGATTAAGAATCTCCTTGCACCATCTACATCCACTCACCTGGGGTGACAAAGCTCCACACCATGCCATGGTTTGTTTTTGTTATTTTCTGTGCAAATGTTTGGAATGTGAGACGTATCATGACGTGGGTGTGAAATTGTGCTTTGTGTTCCATCTCTCCCTCCTTATGAGGATTGATGATGAATTGGGTGATGGCAAATTTTGAATTAGAGGGATTGTGGGTACGAATTTGGTATTAGGGGAAATATGGGGAAGACGTGACAGTAGTGACGAATTTGTAAATGTGTAGATTTTTGTACATACGGGGTAAGGGCAAGGGTAGAGTAGGTAACAGGGGGGGTGACGTACGGTAGGGACAAGCTTTCTCACTTCGCTCTCCGTACGCACCTCGTCTTGCATTGCCTTGTTGATGTGTACCCTTGTGACCTTACCCCTCGCTCACCTGTCTTCTTCCCCCCCCCCCCCCTTGTCTCCCACCCGAGGACTGTGCGCCACTGGGCGCCGAGGGGAGCGTGCGGGGGTTCCGCCATTGTGTGCCCGAAACTCCCGCAACCAGCTGGCTGCATCGATGCACCACCTTATGGACCACATGTCTGTGGCTGAGCTCCAGTCATGGACCCTACGGGTTGGGGCATGGCCCCTCTGCTGGAACCGGCCATGATGGCCCGAGATCGTGCTGGCGGACCTTGGTCACATGGCACCTATGCCACACAGGTGAACCACACATAGTCAGCCCCCTGTGGGCCATAAATAAAAAAAATGGACACGTTTTGTGTTTTTTAAATTATGTCTAAATAGGCCGCCAGCAAGAAGACAAAGTTGACAACATCTGGAAGAACGACAATGGCCAGCAGAGGGAGCCGAAGAGGAAGACCAGCACCAGGGGTTTGTTGGGTTCCTTTTATTAATGAACTGTTGTGACTGTGCACCGATTGGTGCTTGGTGGTGCTTTGGTGCATTTTTTGTGCTTTGGTGCTTTCTGGTGCGTCAATGCAGCACAGGCTGTCTCCCCCCCCCCAAAATAACAATCACAGGTCCTGGGTTAGTTTTGTAAATACAAGTAGCGTCACTGTAAATAATGCTCCCCCATCGTTCATGTTGTAGTTTGAAGACAATTCCGCAATTCGGTTAGCTGTGGGCGTGAGTCTGTTAGGCAGGGTGCAATGGAGCAGCGGGACATATTTATTTATGTTTTAAAACTGTCACACTCAGGGTCAGGTTAAATGTAGAGGGAACTACACCTACGTGCCACACTAAAGGTAAAAGTAATAGGCCCGGGACGTGCATAAGAGGAGGAGGGTGCAGTGTTGTGGATATGAGAATTGTGTTTTTTTTATTGTGTAAAATATCACCCTCCTTCCTCCATTTGGTGTATAAAGGTCAAAGGTCGTGCCCGTAGTTATTCCATATACAATCACGTAGCAAATCATAGATTTCCTCCTTGTTCAGTAGTTATCTCCTTATTATGTGTACTAGATTAAGGCTGTGTCTTCCATTAATTAACACTCCATTGCACCGAATTCAAACAAGGTAGATTCCCTTCACATTCCCCTTTCGTCAATTGCCAACTGCATTGGGCGGTTTGCTGCATTCTGCTGCTGCTGTGGGGTTGTGGTTTTTTGCTGCAAGACTCCATTAGCCACGAGGTCATCTCGGAGCAGAAGGTGGGAGGAGCCGGCCCAGCGCCGGGAACAAGGCGTGGCCTTGCAAACGCCTCCCCTACGGGTGGGATCGGTGAGCCCTCGCGACCAATCAGGGCCGAGGCGAGCTCACCGATGGGCGTGTCCTGGAGGCCAGCGGCTTGTTCGCCTGGGGCGTTATATAAGCGGGTGCGGAAGCCTTTCACGAGGAGTCCTGAGAGTTGCGAGACAGGAGATCCGGCAAAGAGACAGCAAGCCATAAGTGAGAGGAAGAGACAGCAAGCCTGGTGAAGAAAGAGACAGCAAGCCTTGTGAAGAGAGAGACAGCAAGCCTTGTGAAGAGAGACGTGCAACCTGCGGGAGTACGAGTGAGGGAGACGCTGTTGCCAACCAGCCTTGCCGCAACGGGCTCTAACGCGTTGCTGGGAGCATCCCGGCGGTGTGGACCAGAGGGCGGAGAGCCGGCGGCTGCTCGCTCCCGGCCCGGTCGTCCTACCATCCCACCTGAACCTTCCTCTCCTTCCAGCGATTCATTCCTACCATCATCCCCCGTGTAAGTCTGATTATTCGTCCGTCTTCTGTGTTGCTCTGGGGTTGTAAGTAAGACTGCCATAGTTGTTAATTTGCACTGTGTCCTTCTGGTCCGTCCCTCTTTCTGCATTATTTTATTATCCTTCCTTCTTCCTTGGTTTCTTTCATTGTGTAAATAGTAGTAAATAAATCATATTCGTATTTCCTACCTTTGTTCTGCTTCTTCTTCACATCCGTGTCGTCTTAGTGATTTCCTTCATTGAATACCTGTGGCACGATTTGGCCAATGTTCAAGGATCGGGTCTAGTTTCTGTTAATAGTTCGTGCCGCGGTTGCTAAAACCGCTCAGCAATTAACATCTGTCCACGGTACGAACGGGGCTGTGCACCGGCCTTTCCGGAGGTCGCTGGGCAGCGTCAGGGACCACGTCGGTCAGTTATAGAAGAGGGGATTAATCCCCCCTCTAAGGGGAACAGAGGCCGACGTTGGGTTCCGTAACAATATATATATATTGTTACGGATTCGTCACTTCCGTTGTGGTGGTTTTCATCCACTGTAAACATTTTCGATTCCATGTACTTTTATTGTTGTCAAAAGGTTTATTGTTTATGAACTGTTTTCAAAAGGTGAAAAAGTTAGTTTTAAATGAAACTGGAACCGGACGACGAAGAAGAGGAGGAGAAAAAGAAGGCTGAGCAAGTGGAGTCGGACAAGAAGCATAGTTGCTTTGAGGTCTAGAGCGAACGTTGGCGAGCAAGAGTCACGAGTGAACTTTGGGTTTCCCAGGAAAGGGATTCCTGCGACAGAGTTGTTATCGCTGTAACAGATCAACCTGCGTGTCAGGTTTTGCGGTCGATTCCGAAGAGAATCGTTGGACTGCCGTTACGTCTCGAGTACAGCCGTCGGCCATTTTGACTCGCGCGCTTTGTGCGTCGAGCAAGGTTTTTTTGCTTCGCTTCAGCCTTTGCGCGTCGCGCAAGGTTTTTCTTTGCTTCACGTCAGCCGTTTTCACCGCTTTCAGATGTATCTGGTGTGTGTGTGTGCAACGAGGATATACCTGAAGGTAAATCTGAGGTTTGCCGACTGCGAGCTGTGGAACGTCCATACCCGAGGGGGTGATTTCCCAGTCGCCTGGAGGGTGCCTTTGGATTTCCCAGTCGCCTGGAGGGTGCCTTTGCACAGCTTTGGCAGCCGGACTGTGAATGCCAACCCAACGGGATTCTGGTCTCGATTGGACATTGATCTGTCGATCGCTGGAGCAGATCGACTTTGGCTTGAAGCCAGGGAATAGAGACATTGGGAATCTTCTTCTTTTCGCTCACTTGGAGCACAGTGAGCTATGTTGTACGAACCTGATGGTACCATCATAGGAATGATATACTATTTGTTGTACAATTGATTACTATTGTTTTTGTACTGTTATTCTTGTGTGATCTTAATACAATACCTGTTGGTTTGTAACAATTGGTGTGGCTTCACCATTGATCTTTGACATACAGAATGACACATTTTTCTGCCGTGACTCCTCTCCGGGCTCGGAGGTACACCATGACGAGGGGGTCGGGGAGGAGCACGTAACAATATAGATATATATAGATATTGTCCTCGCACAAGGGGACAAACAGCATAGTCAAGTTGACGGACCATCTCCAGAGGAGGTGGCAATAACTTTTGTAGATGTGCAGCAGTTGTTTTCCACTAATACAGAACGCAACAACCCTTATATACCCGATTGTGAAGCCAATCGTCAAATGTACCTGTCCTTACATTTTGTCACGCCACCTGTGATATAATCCTGTTATTGACTTCTTGCTGCGAAAGACAATCAGTGACATGGTTCTTTCAACAAAGACATCACCGAAGGGTAAAAGAAACTCACCAGATTGATATACTGAGTTCAGAAAGTAAACCCAAGTCAAGAAAAAATATATATTCCATATTAAATGCCAAGTCTGTGTGTATATATATATATATATATATATATATATATATATATATATATGAATATATGTATATATATGAATATATTGTCGCGTAACCGTGGTTAACACCACAGTTACGGATGACCGATTTGCGAGACTTTAACTCCCGAGGCGAACACTCAATGGCGGACTCAAGTTCAACACCAACGCGCGGAATAGCGGGACGCAGCGAAGGCTCCGCAACCTTATCTATTAAAATCAAACACCCAGGAAAACTGCGTTCAGATATTATGTACAAAAAGTAATATAAGGGTTTATTAGGAAAAGTAAAGCCAGTGAAAAAGCCCGCCGGTAAATCTGGCCACCAACCAATCAACCACCAACAACTCTAATAAACCTAAATCGGGACGTCCCCACACGACTGACAGCAAACACAAACGAGGGAGATTAATCACGAAAATAACACGTCCCGTCGTTCACAATATACGCGGAGATCGGGCTTATCTGTCTTTGTCGTCTTGTATTGTTGGTGTCCAGCACCGCTCCTTCCGGCCCGATCGCACACCACGAGGCCCCTCGCTCCAAGCACCACGCGTCCGACGCAGGCCAGCGGCTCCACTTGACCAGGGACAGGAAGGACTCCTTTCAACTCCACTCGACTCGACGCGGGAGTGCTGGCAGCCAAGTGCCAACGAACTGCTCAGTGCCAACTGGGTGTGCTCTCGTGTGTCTCCTGCGACTCCCTACAACCCGAACTGCGACTGGAATGGCGTGTCCTCTCCAACTCTCCACCACCGCTCAACTCTCTGGTGCCTGCCTGCGTCTCCCAGTGCCTGCCACGAACTCAACTCAACTCCTGAAATGGCGTCCGACCGTCGCCTATATTGGTGGCCGATGACGTCACATTGCGCACTCCTCAGCCAATCAAAGCCTCCCGCGACTCCTGACATCTCCCCCGTTACGCGACCCTGCGGTCCTGGCATAACACGTGCCGGCCAGGTTTGTAGGCCTTTGGAGGTGTACACGGTGGCGGCCAATCGTGGCGGTGTTTTTGACCTGGTTTCCTGTCAATTTATTACGAAGTCCTTGTCAGGGAAAGGGGATTATTTAATGTTGCGCTAAGGACCTAACTAATGTTTATGTGGTTTGCAGTGCCATAAAGGACAAAGGTTTGATTACTAGGTGAGACTCACAGGGGCGTTACCTTTAACCCCTCACTATTTAACACTCGAATCTCCAGGTAGATCCACACTCATACATCTTACCCCGACAACCGCCTAAACATCAAGAACTTATTACATGTAGAGTCCCTGTCACGACAGCCGAATACCTACCTATTCAGATCTACCTAGCTCTAGATGTTGCATTACCAAATTCATAACACAGCCCCCCCCCTGGAACCGTAGCTCCTGCAAGGTTCACCGCAGGGCTACCATTCCAGCCTTAACACTTACTGTCACACACTTAATTAACCTACGAAATAAATCAGGAAGGGCTGTGGGAAGTGAGTCGGACTACCTACCTACACTTCCTTAACATGCTGAACCCCTTAACCATCATGCAAGTATGTACATCTTCTTCGTTGTTCCTGTGGAGGGAGGAAACAACAACACACAACACTAACTTAACCACAAAACTTAACCATCTTTCCAAAACTCAAAACTCTAACCTTTGTACATACCCCGGTCTACAGACCGCGTCCCCCGGTGGATGCCACAAGACTCAACCTTACCTGCGGGGCCATCCCCAATGCATCCCCCCTAAATTTCCACGGGCCCTGTCCAGATGTTACAGGTGAGTGACACGGCTCGGTGGATTTCGCCCACATTCATGCAACACAGACCCCTTAACCACTCATTCTCATTCCATAGGTCATCAAGGCATTTCAAAAATCAACAAAGCGCTTATTCCCAATACACCCCCTGCAGGACCATGGCATTGATGTCATTCACATGTGTGTGCATTCCTCAACTAGGCAGCGGGGAGGTACCGCACAAAAGATGGTGGGGGCGCATCAGGCTGTGGTGCCCGCAGTCCCAAAAACAAGTCAACCGACTTACAAATTCATTGCCCCCCCCCCCTTTTACCTCTTGGCCCCGTGACAGCCCAACAGCCCCTTTCCGCCGTTACCTCGCCGGTGAGGGTCTCCACACACACCAGGCTCCTTTGCCTCCTGCTTTCGCGCAGCAACACGGGTCACCGGGGGACTTCCTCACCCCGCGGCGCCCAACCAGACCCTCCACCGACGAGCTCCAATTTCCAGTTACCACCGGCTGCCAGGGGTAATTGCCGCAGAGGGGGGGCCCGCAGGCATCGCTCCTCAGAGCTTGCTCTGTACCTGCGGACACACACACCTTCCCCACCCATGGTCCCCAAAACACACTTCCTCCCCCGCTGCCATTCAATTCTCCACACAACTCAGCACAATTCAGTACAATTCATAGATGGTGTAAAAGGTGTTACAAGGCTTGCCATGGCCTGCTACATGTGAAATCCCCCCAGTTCACATTTAAACCATCACATCTTCCCAAAAGTACATTTCCAAAAGCACAATTATCATCCCTCATTATCTCCAATAATCATCACTCACTCTCCAGGTTCCACTCTCACGACCACATCAAAACACCTAACCACAATACAAAAACATACGCCACCCACAAGACACTGTGGCTCCCATTCCATCCCCTCACCGGCCATGTCATCACTCTCACCCGCCTCCCAACTCCAATTTACATGTCCCCAATTTCCAAAGCAAGTCCTGAAGCCTGGGACAGTACTCCTCAAAACACTCACCTCAAGTGCAGGTAGTTGCAGGTTGGTCAGGTTCAAGAGTGTCATCCACCCATACAATTCCCAAAATTTCACATTGGGCCTACCAAATACTTCCAAATTTCTCTTTTGTCCCCACTACACTGGCAGGTATGTGGATCCGCATCCAACGGTGATCATCACTACTCAACTACCTGTAGCCACGACAGCTCTGCACCTCTACCGTGCAAGGGTCACCGGGACAAGGTGAGCAGTCAAAACGCCAACATGGCCCATGAGTGTCCATAAGGGTGCGACCCACCATCCATCCTTCGGCCCCCCTGCGAGGAACACAGCTGCAGCAGCCCCAGCTGGCCAATGTGGTGAGCACTTGCTGCCACAACACACACTACCGCACACACAACCTCGGCCCTGGGGGGCACGGTCGCAGTGCGTGGCATCCCTACAGCCACGTCCCCTGCACCTCCCCATCATCCCCCAGTCCGACTACAGAACTGCAGCCCCCCAGTGCTCACCCACACTTGACCACACCAAGGTCCAGTCAACAGCCATGCTCCACCAGGAGACCCACCCAGAAGACATGGTCCACACACCTCGGACACGCACAGCACCACGTTGACCCTCAGGCTACACAACTACATCCCCATCATCCCGCGTCCCAAATATCAGCACAGTTGCCCCCGTAACCAGTTGAAAGCTGTGTCTTGCTACCCTATTAATTTCATCACAGCCTCCAACACTTTGGTCTACACACCTGGATCAATAATGGCGTCACTGTACAGTGTCCACCATGGCATTTCAAAATCCACCCTTAAATTTGCATCTAACCCACAGATTACCCATGCCAACCATTTGTCACATTTCACTCACCTCACCAAAGAAGGATGCTTTGCCATACACATGCCAGCCGAGCATGGCCCATATGCTCGGCTCGTCGTTACACATCTCCCGATTCACATCCCCATGGCTCTCTTCCCAACCCGAGAGTCCATAAATCACAACGGAGCATCTGTGGAAGGTCACTCACACCATCACGTTCCACAGATGCCCCAATGGTTGTCCGGCAGGCTATCTCCATCCCTGTCCATTCGGTTTGACCCGCGTCCATCGACCAACACGGCATGGCAGGTCATCACATGCCAGTTGTCCCAAAGTCCCTGGAGGAGAATGCCAGGCCGCATGCCCGGGTGGTCACCACATCAGTCCCAAGTTGGCCATCCACAGTGCCACCACCAAAGCGCGACCCACAACACCTCCCCCTAGTGGTCCTCAATAAATGCCAACCCAGGCTTGAGAAACCACCTCGGACCCCTCTGGAGGTCTTAACCCCCACCAGGGTCCGGTGACCCTGCCGGCCCGAGCCACCAGCTCGGACGGCGCCCCGACGGACAAGGGACGCCACACTCCACCAGACCCCCCGTGGGACCCAGGTCGTACCTCGACACCCAAGGCTGGACCCCACGTCCAAATCTCGCCATCACAGCCCCCCAGCTGGCTGGCATACCCAAATTTTGAAAGGGGCAACTTTTGCCCGAGGCCATCACCCATGACCTCTCCATGTCCAAATCCCGCAGCCCGGGGACCAATCCCCACCATGGCTGCTCCAAATCAAGTTCCCATTGTAATTTTATTTTAAATTTTATTTTACAAATTTTCATTCCCACTGCCAAACCGCAGCTGCAGGGAACAACCTCTACCACCGGTTGTTCTGCCCCTCCCTGCAGTTGATCCAAATTCCCTACAGGGACCAAATCTCCAGAAGCTCTATCTCCCGATCCTCCAAGATCCAAATCCAGCCCGGAGCCAACACACTCCCCCAACTGGTTGTCCAATTTTGGAGCCTCTGTTTCCAAATAGCAGTGTACAGTGAGCGTCCCCTCGGTCATTCCAACCACCTCCTCGGACCAACTCACCTCTTCCCCCAGACTCCTTTGGGCCTGAACAAGCTCTACCTCCATGGGACTGTCACAGGTCTCCAGCCGCTGGATCAAATCATCCTCATCATCATCATTAGAAATCATTCCTGGCCCCGCCAGGCTTTGATCAATATCCCCAATAAATACCCGGTCCGGCTCTATCGCATGGACCCCCAAAAACTCTACCCCCTCTTGCTCCGCACCACCGCCCTGGTGCTGCACAATTCCAAATTCATCCCCCGGTTGGGGTGTTGTGACATCCACACGGTCCCGATAAACAACCAGGCCAGAATGTGGGAAACATTCCCCATTACAACTCTCACATTCCAAATTTCCTTCCCCGCTCACCTGTGGACACTCCACGTTTACCTGCAGGCATTCCCCATCTACCTGTACACATTCCCCATCCACCTGTGGACATTCCCCATCCACCTGTGGACATTCCCCATCCACCTGTGGACCTGCGGTCTCCCCATTTACTTCAATTGCCATTCCCTGTGCAATTCCCAATTTTGCCATTCCCGGCTCCTGAGCCCCCATTTTTTTCACTCCGAGCCCTCGCTTCGTCCCTCCTTGCCCCCAATTTTTCACTCCGAGCCCTCGCTTCGTCCCTCATTACCTCCATTTGGTTCTCCAATCGCTCCCTCTGAGCCCTCATGTCTTTTAGTAAATTTACTATGGTCTGGAGATCTATCGGGGCCGTCCCAGCGGCGGGGAAAGTTCCAACGCTATCCTCCTTATCCCCCATTTCCGGCTCACTCCCGACGCTGACGGAGGCCTCACTACGCACCTCCATTTCGTCGACCTCCGACATCCGCTTTCCGGAAGGTCGTACCCCGCGCGCGTATTTATTTTAATACCAAAAACACAATTTAAATTTGACGAAGACGCGATATCGCGCTCCGTATGCCCAATTGATTATTAAATTTCTCCGCCTCGCCTATACAAATTTTGCGTTCGAACGTCGGACGCAATGTACGCCCGACCGTGTCGATGTCTCGCCGCGGACAAAAAAATTTGTCCGACGGGTTCAAATCCCACACTCCTGACACCACTTGTCGCGTAACCGTGGTTAACACCACAGTTACGGATGACCGATTTGCGAGACTTTAACTCCCGAGGCGAACACTCAATGGCGGACTCAAGTTCAACACCAACGCGCGGAATAGCGGGACGCAGCGAAGGCTCCGCAACCTTATCTATTAAAATCAAACACCCAGGAAAACTGCGTTCAGATATTATGTACAAAAAGTAATATAAGGGTTTATTAGGAAAAGTAAAGCCAGTGAAAAAGCCCGCCGGTAAATCTGGCCACCAACCAATCAACCACCAACAACTCTAATAAACCTAAATCGGGACGTCCCCACACGACTGACAGCAAACACAAACGAGGGAGATTAATCACGAAAATAACACGTCCCGTCGTTCACAATATACGCGGAGATCGGGCTTATCTGTCTTTGTCGTCTTGTATTGTTGGTGTCCAGCACCGCTCCTTCCGGCCCGATCGCACACCACGAGGCCCCTCGCTCCAAGCACCACGCGTCCGACGCAGGCCAGCGGCTCCACTTGACCAGGGACAGGAAGGACTCCTTTCAACTCCACTCGACTCGACGCGGGAGTGCTGGCAGCCAAGTGCCAACGAACTGCTCAGTGCCAACTGGGTGTGCTCTCGTGTGTCTCCTGCGACTCCCTACAACCCGAACTGCGACTGGAATGGCGTGTCCTCTCCAACTCTCCACCACCGCTCAACTCTCTGGTGCCTGCCTGCGTCTCCCAGTGCCTGCCACGAACTCAACTCAACTCCTGAAATGGCGTCCGACCGTCGCCTATATTGGTGGCCGATGACGTCACATTGCGCACTCCTCAGCCAATCAAAGCCTCCCGCGACTCCTGACATCTCCCCCGTTACGCGACCCTGCGGTCCTGGCATAACACGTGCCGGCCAGGTTTGTAGGCCTTTGGAGGTGTACACGGTGGCGGCCAATCGTGGCGGTGTTTTTGACCTGGTTTCCTGTCAATTTATTACGAAGTCCTTGTCAGGGAAAGGGGATTATTTAATGTTGCGCTAAGGACCTAACTAATGTTTATGTGGTTTGCAGTGCCATAAAGGACAAAGGTTTGATTACTAGGTGAGACTCACAGGGGCGTTACCTTTAACCCCTCACTATTTAACACTCGAATCTCCAGGTAGATCCACACTCATACATCTTACCCCGACAACCGCCTAAACATCAAGAACTTATTACATGTAGAGTCCCTGTCACGACAGCCGAATACCTACCTATTCAGATCTACCTAGCTCTAGATGTTGCATTACCAAATTCATAACAATATGTATATATATATATATATATATATATATATATATATATATATATATATATATATATATATATATATATATATATATATTGTTACAGACGTGGCTTAGATGTTAGTTTACCGAGCGGTTTTGGTATGACCACGTCTGCACAAGTTACCGATTATACTCGACGTTGACGAAGCCGCGCCACGCTGGCTCAATAAGAAAAAGAAGACACCCGGCTGGGTTATAAAATGACGACACCAGGGATACGGTTCTCAAGACCTCCGGAGGAGATTATATTCGTAACGGAAAAGGTTAGATTACAGGGGCTAGAGGTACAACATAGAAAGACAAGCACTTAGACACAATCTTATATTATTCCCCAACAGACGACAGGCAAACGGGACAACGGCTGACTCACACGGGGGTTGATGGAAAGGACAGGCGGGTAGCGATGGCTCCAGGTGCACCTGTGCTCAAAGGTTAGAATCGACCCGGTCCGGTCCAGAGATGCGGGAGGTTTCACAGCGCTCGGAGGGGACGTTCTTTCACAGGCGGGCCTTTCTCTCTCAGCGCTCGCAGGTCCTTCTTTTTCCAGCTCGGGGCGCATCTGTCTCACATCCGGCGCGGGGCCGCGTATATCCGGCGGGGAGTGACACGCCCTCGGCTCGTTAGCGCCGCCCCAGATGGAATCGGCACGTTGCTTCTCATTGGGTGCGTGCGGGGGGGTTTACCAGGCTCCGCCCTTGACGAGGAGCTGACAAGGAGCCCCTTCGTGGTAACCCCGTGGAGCGCGTGGTCAATGGCGCTAATCGAGCCGGTGTGAGGACGCATCCTCCCCCGCTCCGCCGCCATCTCCTCTGTTGTTGTTGTAATTGTTGGGGAAGAAGATGGAAGGAGGTATGGGAAAGGTCCTAAACTCACTACTGATGCCATATAATCACATTCTGGTGCAACGAAGAGTCATAATTAATGGAAACGAGGCCTTAACTGACATAGACTAAGAATAACTAGGAAGATGTCCGAAAGTTGTCTACGTGTGGTGCGGTGGACCTGGGCACGACATTTAATGGGGGAATAAGGGGAAGGTCGGCTCTACTGATTGTTATTTACATGCAATGGGACTAGGGAATGGGGGATTGGGGAAAGTTGGGGAGTATTGGAGAAAATAGGGGAATATTTACAAGCGGATATGGAGGCCAAATTCCATATTCGCAACATTGCACCCTTCTCTACCCTCGGGGCGTCCCGACCCGATAAATTTTTACCTACTTTAGTGTGGCACGCAATGTAGTTCCCTCTACTATTAACTCTACCCTGAGTGCGACAGTTTTACAGATATTCACAAATGAGTAAATATGTCCCCCTGCGACGTTGCACCCTTCTCCTCACAGAAACACACCCACAGGATAACCGAATCCGGAAAGAATTCGCAAACTAAACATACAGCCGGTAGGGAGCATTATTTACAAGATTACGCTGATATCTACACTACGATCCAGGACCTGTTTTTGGAGGAACACATGCAGATGTTATGCATAGAGAGAGCGCGCTTGCCAGCATCGATACACCAACCCACGAGTGCTCTGTGGCCGACGGCCTTTAATAACGTGCAGAGCACCCTTCCCGAGCATCAAAAGCACCACCCCACCACCAATCGGTGCAGTCACCATTGTTCATTGGAATAAAAATAAATTCGACAACCCCTAACCCTGCAGGTGTCTCTTGCTCTTCGTGTGGCCTTCAGTGGTGTTAATTAACAGTGGTTCACCTTTATGGCATAGGTGCCACGTTGACCCATAGGTCCATCCCCGGGTGGTGCTTGGCCGCAAACGAACTGCGGTCCATTGTGGGTGGCCACAAACATTGCGGTCCATATGGTGTATCGATCCCGGCAGCAAACAGCGAAAGTGCAGGCCCACAACTGCGCAGCCAGCACCTCTCTCTCCTCTCTCTCTACCCCAAAGCCAGATCCTCGGAGGTGGGAGACAAAAGAAGCAGACAAGTGAGTAAGGTGGTAAGGGCGCAAAAGTGCACGCAATGTAAGGTGATGCACACTGGGGGCACATGGGAACCAGGTGAGACAGGTACGTTCCTATCGTACGCCCCCCCCCCCCCACCAGGTAACCTACATGGCCCCTCCCTTACCCCTTACTGTATCCACAAAACACAACACTACCCATAAACATCTACTTTACAAATCAACAAACATCCCTACTGTCTTCCCCGTTCCTCCCATAAACCAAATTCGTCTTCTCTCCCTCCTAACCAATCAAATTTGCCATTTTCAACTCTCATCAAAATTTGCCATCTCCAACTGCACATCAAAATTTGCCATTACCAATTCATCATCAGTCCCTCCTAGGGAGGGAGAGATGGAATCACCCCAATGTCTCATCCACGTCGTGATGCGTCTCACAAATCCTCACAATCTCATTTCCTGCAACAAAACAAAGAAAACACAGGTGTGGAGTCATCATCACCACAGGTAAGTGGCTGCGTATGGTGCGACAGGTTCATCAATCCTAACTATTTCCTAAATGACTTTAACAACTTTACACTACCCGGGGTCTTTCTCCGGCCAAACCATTGGCCCCCTTACACTATGGGTTCTAAAAACCAATTCCCATTGGCCAAACTGTGGTGCGCTTCAATTTGGGGTCTCACTCCCCCGATTCATCTCCCGGTGCCCTCGCACAATTTCTGGGCTGTGGCGTGTACCTCTCCCAGTGGGTCTACCCACCTGCACACCTCCACCACTGCAGTTGCCTCCGAGCTTACCTGCTCCTTGCCCTAACCTAACTACCTGGGGAAGGCCCTCTGGCACTCTCCCCACTCGGTGCCCTCTCTGGCTCTGGGCTACCCGATCCACACCCGGGATCCTCAAGCACCCACTCACAACTACCGGCTCCCAGAGCCCACCTGCGGCCTCACCTGGCCGACATCCTCACAGTGGTGGAGTGCCCAACCAACTACACACACTAACAGGCTACACGCCCAGCCATTTCCACAACACTAATGCACCCATTCACAACACCATTCTGCAACCGCACCACAGATGCCAATATCCAACCACAATTTACCTGTACCCTCTACCTAACACTTACACTACCCGCCCCGGGTATCCGTGATGGGGTCCACTCTTCCCCCATTCACACCTTCGCACCATGCACACCACTCCGTACCACTTACTCCCACTCTCTCCACACACCTGTACCTGCACACCTGTGCTCTCACACCTGGTGCCACCTGCACCCTTCTCTCCCCAAGCGCATTCGCGCTGATCCACACACTCACTACTCACACACTGCTCCACACACCTGTCCAGTGGCACACCTGTGCAATCACACTTGTTCAATTCTCACCTGTTCAATCTTCACACACACGGCATCATCTCAGCTAACTACTCCCCTCTGAAACTTGCGCTTCCCAGTCGTCCCTTTAAACTATTGCGCTCCCTCGTCATTATCATCCATACTAATCTACCTGCGTTCCCACTACAGGTATCAGTCACTAACTAAACTTAACGTTACCTAAGGTCATCTTCTCTAGATCCCTACACACAATATCCTAACCCACCCGGGCTAGTTTTCACTGCCATACACCCCATAAGCTATTGCTCCTTTGCCCCACCATGGGAAGGATGGTGGATTTGCCATCCCACCACATCGGGGGTCTCTCACTACCAATTTCGCACATCAAATTTCAACAAATTAAAAATTTGCCAATCACTACCCATCATCTGCCAATCACTACTGCCAATCCCTTGCCAATCATCAAATTTTGTTTTTCTCTAATTTTGGGTCCAAAACACTAACCTCATCACCCAGTCGACTCACTAATACCTCTCGGTGCGCCAATCCCCGTCCAAAGCCCGGCTTCATAAAGCCAAGCCATGAATGCGGGTTGTTCTGTGCCAGCGGCTGGATACATCCCGCATTCGGTGCAGGGAAGGAGGTTTACCCGGGCCGAGATCCCACGCACCATCTCGGCACGGAGCCATCCCATGGCTCGATCTCGGCCTGCCGGAATGCCTCACCAAAAAGTGGTCGCCATGACGACCCTTTCTATCGGGCTGACCGCTCCGCCTAGTGGAGCACGGACGCGGCCGTTCAAAGCGAGGCCCAGCACGCACCGAGGGCCCGATTCGGCTATAAGTCGCTCTAACCTCTAACCCGTCTAACGTCGATGCTTCACCTGGACGCTTACACCCCGCAGCCCGTTCCTTGCTCACACATCCAGCTGTGCCCATGCTCCTCGTACCTTTCCTTACACACCCAGGTACCCTCATTCCACTCACAGCCTTGGTCACACACTTTTTCCTCACACACCCCAGAGTCGGACTTTCTCGCACACCTCCTCTTTCGCACACCAGACCTGTCACACACCTCACCAACGGCCTTTCACGAACACCCGGATCCAAACCAATCCCCAAGCTTCTTAAATCACCTGGCGCATCATACGCACGACCATATTGGTCACCACTTACACCGGGTCCTCTTCCTCTTCGCTTCTCCTCCATCACCTGCGAATCCCTCATCCGGTTAACGAGCACATCACGATCCAAACACAGACTTTGGACCAATTCTTTTATCTCCTCTTTTATCTCTTTGTTATCCCCTCTCCGTCGCTTCTTAATTTCGCTCACCCCTTCTTCCACTTCTTCTAATTTGTGCCTCACCTCTTTTATTCCCCGGTACGTCTCCTCAAGCTCGTCCTCCAAGGCTACCTTGACCGTTTCCATGTGCGTCCTCACCTGCCGGTCCTTCGTCTCCATTACCTCTATCACCTCGTCCAACCTCGTTGTCAGTCCCTCACGTACTATCTGACATTCCCTCTTTGTCGCTATTAAGTCGTTTTTTATGTCGTTTTGTGTCGCTTTTAAACCTCCTAATACTGCAGTGTTCCTTTGAACCTGCTCCGTTAGTCCTTTTTGTCCCTCCGTCAGCTGTTCCACCTCCTGCGTCAGGTCCTCTATGCCCCCTTGTAACTTTACAGTTCCCTTTCTCACCTCCTTTTCCATGTGCTCCTCACAGTGCCTCACCTCCTCGCGCACTCCTCCGACCTCCTCACTCACTCCTCTTCTGATCTCCTCTCCCATCACTTGCATCTCCTGCCCAGATGCCACCCTCATCTGCTCCATTTCCTCCCTGTGAGCATCCAATTTGGTTTCTACCCCCATTCTGACCCCCTCTATCTGCTGCCCCATTTGGTTAACTTCCCTTTCCGCTTGGTCCCTCATGTCCCTCAATTTGCCTTCCATACTGTTTTCTAACCCCTCTAACCCATTTTTCACTCCCTCTATCTGATTCTCCTGGGCAGCCATTCTATTTTCTACCCCCATTAACCCATTTTTCACTTCTTTTATCCCGTTGTCTAACCCCTCAAAATTATTGTCTAACTTCCCAAATTTATTGTCTAACTCCTCAAAATTATTGTCTAACCCCTCACTGGTACCCCTCGCTTCGTCCCTCATTACCCCCATTTGGCCCTCTAATCGCCCACTATCAACCCTCATTTGCTCACTCTGAGCATCCATCCGGTTCCCCATTACCCCCAATTGGTTACTCTGCAGTTTGAGGGACGCCTGCATTTGCGCCATAAATTGCTCAATGAGGACCTGCATCTGGGCCATCCCTCCCACTTGTGCAGCGGGTGCGGCCGCCGTAGCTATGTGCGAGGCGCCATTTCGCGCGTCTGCTACCCCCGCTGTTTCGCTCTCCTCATGTCCCTCATGTCCCTCAATTTGGTCCTGGACCGACCCTGCTTCACTCTCCCCTACCGGACCCCAGCCGTCTTGATCCGCCATGGCGCGACTTTCAAAATTCGAGTTTCGTAACACAAATTCGAAATTTCGCCGTTATAATTTCGTCGAGCGCAGTAACCGCGGGACCGCGCTCCGGATCGATTTGGTCGAGCGCCGTACGCGCTCCGGCTCGATTTTCCCTCCCAAAATTTGGGCCTAACTAATTTAGTCCCGGGTCCGAATCTCACTCCTCGACACCAATTGTTACTCTAATAGTACAATTGGTGTTCCAAAATTTGGGCTAAATAAATTTAGTCCCAGGTTCGAATCCAACTCCTGACAACCAATTGTTACAGACGTGGCTTAGATGTTAGTTTACCGAGCGGTTTTGGTATGACCACGTCTGCACAAGTTACCGATTATACTCGACGTTGACGAAGCCGCGCCACGCTGGCTCAATAAGAAAAAGAAGACACCCGGCTGGGTTATAAAATGACGACACCAGGGATACGGTTCTCAAGACCTCCGGAGGAGATTATATTCGTTACGGAAAAGGTTAGATTACAGGGGCTAGAGGTACAACATAGAAAGACAAGCACTTAGACACAATCTTATATTATTCCCCAACAGACGACAGGCAAACGGGACAACGGCTGACTCACACGGGGGTTGATGGAAAGGACAGGCGGGTAGCGATGGCTCCAGGTGCACCTGTGCTCAAAGGTTAGAATCGACCCGGTCCGGTCCAGAGATGCGGGAGGTTTCACAGCGCTCGGAGGGGACGTTCTTTCACAGGCGGGCCTTTCTCTCTCAGCGCTCGCAGGTCCTTCTTTTTCCAGCTCGGGGCGCATCTGTCTCACATCCGGCGCGGGGCCGCGTATATCCGGCGGGGAGTGACACGCCCTCGGCTCGTTAGCGCCGCCCCAGATGGAATCGGCACGTTGCTTCTCATTGGGTGCGTGCGGGGGGGTTTACCAGGCTCCGCCCTTGACGAGGAGCTGACAAGGAGCCCCTTCGTGGTAACCCCGTGGAGCGCGTGGTCAATGGCGCTAATCGAGCCGGTGTGAGGACGCATCCTCCCCCGCTCCGCCGCCATCTCCTCTGTTGTTGTTGTAATTGTTGGGGAAGAAGATGGAAGGAGGTATGGGAAAGGTCCTAAACTCACTACTGATGCCATATAATCACATTCTGGTGCAACGAAGAGTCATAATTAATGGAAACGAGGCCTTAACTGACATAGACTAAGAATAACTAGGAAGATGTCCGAAAGTTGTCTACGTGTGGTGCGGTGGACCTGGGCACGACATTTAATGGGGGAATAAGGGGAAGGTCGGCTCTACTGATTGTTATTTACATGCAATGGGACTAGGGAATGGGGGATTGGGGAAAGTTGGGGAGTATTGGAGAAAATAGGGGAATATTTACAAGCGGATATGGAGGCCAAATTCCATATTCGCAACAATATATTGTTACGGACCGCGGATAAGATGTTGTTTTGCCGAGCGGATGGCACCGCGGCCGAACAGTTACCCCGACTAACCCGATTCCTGGACGTTGGCCGAAATCGCGCCACAGGTATTCAATTTGGAAACCTGTAAAGCGACCGAATGTAAAGAGGAAGAAGAAGAAGACGTACAGAAGAGTAACAGGATTTATTATTTACACACACTAAGCAAAAGGAGCAGTCAAGGTTATATACAGGGAAAATGGAAAAAGCAGGTGACACAGTGCAAATATTAACTTATACAAGCTTAATTAATACCCAGGGACAAGACACACAGAACAAACTCACGTACACAAAAGGATGGAAAGGCAGGGATGGTTTGGGACGGCAGAGGAGGGTCCAGGCAGATGGTAGGCGTCGAGGTACGGCTCCAAGCGCGCGCTCCGATCCACGCTTTGGGGTCGAGGCGAAAACCCGGCAAGCACAGCCTAGCGTCTCACCGACCGGCGATAGGGCCTAGAGGGTGTCGGCCTATTGCCGCTATACAGGCACCCCCTCACGTCTCTCTCTCTCAGTCTTGCTAGATCACGCCGCTCGTTAATGCCTTCTTACCGACCTTGTACCTACTTTGTTCAACTCTCATGAACCTTCAAGCAACTCCCTTCACAGAACTGCTCGTGGGGCTCCCTCACTCATCTCTCTCTTGCGCGATCTTCGCACGCATATATCATCCTCAAGCGCGGGTGTGACACGCCCTCGTCGGTTTCGGTACCGCCCCCCCCCCCCCCCTGTGCTCTGTGACCTTATATGGCAATGCCACGGGCTTGCCTCCTTATTTGGACACGGCGCCGAACGGCGCGCCCCTCGTGGCGAGCTACGGGCTTGTTCCCTTATTTGGGCATGGGGCTGAACAGCCCCGCCCCTCGTGGCGCGCCCTGGGCTTGCCTCTTCCCGGCGACGCCGCCCCTCCTGTTCAAACAGAGTACGGAGCATGTATTCACTATTTGCAGCGAAATGAGAGGGCGCGCACCCCACGCTTGTGAAGCTGCTTTACCCAGAGAGGGAGTTTGGGCTGGGAAATGTAATTATTGAAGGGGAGCTATTCTTATTTGATTCGGTGCAATGGAGTGTCAATTAATGGCCAACAGAGCCTTAAACTCACATAGAATAAAGAGATAACTACTTAGAAGGGCTTAAGATTGGCTAGGTGTATGCGTTGAATTAATTAAGGGGACGATCTTTGACCTTTACAATTATGGAGGTATTTACAACGATCATGACATTTACAAAGGGTGATCTTTACAACAATTACAAATCCACAACAATATATATATATATATATATATATATATATATATATATATATATATATATATATATATATATATATATATATATATATATATATATATATATTGTTGCAGTTATGAGAATAAAGGATGACCCTCTCGTAGGTGGACGCACCACAACATGTAGCCTCGTTGTAGTTCAGTTATTTCATAGTAAATGTTAGCGTTGTCCTTTCCTGTGTTAGTTTTGCGTTGAGCAGGCCAGTGAGCTTAGGTGTTATTTTGCGCTGGAATGCCACGTGCTCGGCCTGAACAAGTCTGGCAAGGCCGAAGGGAGGAGCTGCAGGAGGGAGTGGCCGGTAAGCAACGAGCCGCCAATCAGAGCTCGAGGGGAGTGGCTAACCACGGCAACGGGAGGCGGAGCATGGAACATTCGGGTAAGGCCGGGGCGGAGCCATAAAACCCTGCTCCAGGCCCCCCGCCTCAGTCAGTCGCCTAGCCCAAGAGGTGAGAGTTCGCTGTGAGACAAGGAGAGAGAATCGCCCAGCCCCTGAACAAGTCAAAGTGCTTGCATTGAATTGCCTGTTATCATCGTTGAACACGAACTTTCCCCGTGCCCTGTGCCCTACGCTCTGCTACCTGTATTAATCGCGCTTGTGAAAACGACCCGTTCTGGGCGACAGACGCGCGACCTCCTTGCCTGCGCTCCCAGCGTACGTGCCGTGAACTCCAGATGGCGACGCCGGGCAAGCTGTCCGGAGTGGACGACGCCAGGACGCGTTTTGGAACGTGAACTTTTCCTTCCTCCTTTTTCCCCGCGTGAGTGAGAGGGCCCTTTGTCTGGGAATAAGTTAACATTGTTTAAGTGCCTGCTGTGTGTCTCCTCATCCTTGTACATTATAATAAATCCTGTTTCTTCCTCTTCAATTTGATCGTTCCCGTCCTTTCCATCCATTGGCTTAGCATAGTACGAATAGAACCGCTCGAATCGGGTTCAATAGAAATAACGGCACGAATCACGTGATACGCACACCGCTCGGGCGTACCCGATTAAGCGTGGCTTGTGCGAGGTCCGGTCCCCGTTTTTGTGGCAGCGTGGGTCAAAGGTACGTGCGGCGTCGACCCAATACCCTTTTTCACGCTCGCTGCGGAAGTGGCGATTCGGCTTCGTGGACATGAAGACCCAAGGGGGAAAAAGGGGTTTAACCCCCCCCCCCCTTTGTAATGTGGATGGGCTTCGGGAGATCTGCATCAATATTTATAGATATTGTTACGGATTCGTCACTTCCATTGTTGGGGTTTTCCTCCACTTGAAAGATTTCTGATTCTATGTACTATTATTGTCTTCCAAAGGTTTATTGTTTATGAACAGTTATCAAAAGTTAAAAAGGTTAACTTTAAATGATACCGGAAACCGAACCGGAAGACGACGAGAGAGAAGAGGGCGGAGCGAGAGAGTCGGAGAAGAAGCTGGTTGCTTTGCGGGCTGCAACGAACGTTGTCGAGCAAGAGTCACGTACTTTGGGTTTCCTGGGAAAAAGGAATTCCTGCGATAAAGTTGTTATTGCTGTGACGGATCATCCTGCGTGTCAGGTTTGGCGTTAGATTCCGAAGAATCATCGCTGGGTCGTGACGACTCGAGAACCACGAGCAGTCAGCCATTTTGACTCGTGCGCTTCGCGTGTCGAGCAGACTTTCCTTGCTTGGTCAACTGTTTCCACCGCTTTCAGACGTATCTGTGGTGTGTGTGTGCACCGAGGCTTTTGACGATTACTTTGCGGCTCGCCGACCATGAACAGTGAAAGTTCATACATGGAGGGTGCCGTTGGATTTCCCAGTCGCCGTGAGTGCGCCTTTGTGCCGCTGTAACCACGTGACCATTTTCTCCGCTTTGGGCCGCGTGCGCCTTTGTGCCATTTTGGGCGGCGTATCTGTGCCTGTCCTCTGAACGAGATTCTGGTTTCGATTCGATATCGTTCCGTTGATCACTGGAGGGGACCAACTCTGAGCTCGAAGACGGGAATATAGCGACACTGGGGAAGGTTATTATCCACTCACTTGGAGCACAGTGAGTTACCTCATGCATGTTAGCGGATGGTACCATCAAAAGAGATATTGATTGTACTCTTCATTCATATTATTGTTGTACTGTTATTTTTGTGTGATTTTAAATACAATATTTGTTTGTATTATTGGTGTTTGTATTATTTGCAATATTATTTGTAATATTCTCCCTCGCTCCTCCCCTCCTAGACTCCCCTCTCACCCCTCCTCCTCAAAGCGTCCTCCCCGCTTCTTCCCCCTTCCAACTTTCACCTTCATCTCCCCCAACCTTCTGCCTCACTCTTCCCCCGCCTCAAATAACACCTCACTGCGCCTCACCCAATCACCATCAAACCTTTTGTCCGCCTCATTCTTCCCCTTCTCCAAGCTATTCTGAAATCTCTGACACACCTTCAACAGCTCTCCCTACCTCTTCCTCCTCTTCCACATCTTACCCTACCGCCCCCCCCCCCGTTCTGTATCCGATGCTCCCCCTTCCTCTTCTTTAACAGTATGGACCTCAAACATCCGGGGCCTTCGCTCAAACTTGACTGATCTCTCCATACAGGTTGCTTCTGACAAACCAGACGTGATCTGCTCAACAGAAACTTTCCTCCTTCATGATGTCTCTGATTCCTTGGTATCTAGCCCAGGTTACTCCCTCCTCCGGTATGATAGACCTGAGCCTCGTCCTGGAGGTGGGGTTGCCATCTTTATAAAAAAACTCTCTTCCTCACTCGCCCTGCACTGCCCTCTCTCCACCTCACCCCCAGAAATACCTTTGGCTAAGGCTTCCCCTTCGCTCCCACCTTTTGTTCATATGTGTGTTGTACCGTCCACCAAACAGTGATGACTCCATCTACATCTCGCTGTCTGATAATATGGACCAACTTCTATCTACCCATCCCAACTCTCTCTTCCTCATATGTGGTGATTTCAATTGCCACCATGCCAGTTGGCTGGGTGTGGGTACCTCTCTCACCAGCCATGGCTCTTCGGCACAGGACTTCTGTGACTCACTGGGACTGACACAATCTGTCAATTTCCCGACTCGGATCTCAGTCAACGGAGCATCTTCTCATCTGGACTTGGTTATGACTAACTTCCCTGAAAATGTCTGCTGCTCTTCTTCTGCTCCAATCGGCTCATCTGATCATGTGCTTGTTGAAGTGGACATCTCTCTGACCATTCTCAGAGAGCCTCCTCAGTGCTGTCGAGTCTGGCATTTCACTCAGGCCAACTGGCACGGTCTTCAAGCAGCCATCAATCATCTGGACTGGTCTCCCATCTCTACCGCCTCTGACATCAACTCATCCTGGGAATTCTTCCAAAGTAAATTGCTCTCATGCACAGATTTATCCCATCTCGTCTTCAGTTGTCATACCCTTCCTCCCGTGCATTGTACACGGAATCTTGTGGTGAGGCTATTGCCCAGAAACAACTTGCTTTCGTCTCCTGGAAAGCAAATCCAACGGAAGGAAATCTCATTTCCTTTCACAAAGCCCGAAACAAGTGTGTGTCCACCCTCAGGAGAGCCAGGAAACAATATCTCTCCGTTCTCAGGACCGAACTCTCTTATCTGTCTCCCTCTTCCAAATCCTGGTGGCGTCTGGTAAAATCTGTTTCTAGTGTTTGTTCCCCCTCCATCCCCTCCCTCACCTCAAACGGCCACACGGCTGACTCCGCACGTGAAAAAGCTGAATGCCTCAACTCTGTGTTTGCCTCTAAATCTTGTGTCCCAAACCCATCCCCCTCTGTACCCACCATACCCAGTCGGACCCAGCTGCTCCTGGACTCTGTGTCCTTTCCTCCTGACAAGGTGGAAATTTTTCTGTCAACCCTCGACTCTGATTCTGCAACTGGACCTGAAGGCATCAGCCCACGGGTCCTAAAATCCTGTTCTTCCGCTCTTTCACTCCCTCTCTCTGTTCTCTTCACCCTCTCTTTTGCTCAAGGTCATCTGCCATCTGCTTGGAAATCTGCCAACATCACCGCTTTGCACAAAAAGGTGCAAAAACAGATCCCAGCAACTACAGCCTTCTCCCAATTATCAGCAAAGTCATGGAATCCATCATTGCTTCAGATGTCTTCCTTCAGAAGTGTTACTACTCAGATGTCTTGCTGAACAGATGTCTTACTTTGGCGCATGTGTTTGTTTGGCGGATGTCTTAGTTTGGCGGATGTCTTTGTTTGGTGCATGTGTTTGTTTGGCGGATGTGTTAGTTTGGCGCATGTGTTTGTTTGTCGGATGTGTTCGTTTGGCAGATGTTTGTTTGGCACACGTGTTTGTTTGGCGGATGTGTTAGTTTGGCGCTTTTAGCTCTTTCACGAGCCTCGATTCAGTATACAAAAAAAAAAAAATCTTTCCTCTTCTCCAATGGCTTGATCTCTGATCATCAATTTGGTTTCAGACCTGGTCACTCTACTCTGGACATGCTGCTTCTGCTTTCTCAACAATGGATGGAGGTCCTCAATGCCAAACAGGAAATTAGAGCTGTCTCCCTTGACATATCACGTGCCTTCGATACGGTCTGGCACCCCGCTCTGGCACCCCCCTCTTTTGGTATCCATGGAAATCTCCACGCATGGCTGGCGGAATTCCTCTCTAGTCGTAGTCAACGTGTGGCCCTGATAGGTTTCTCTCATCTCCTCTTCCTGTTCAGGCTGGAGTTCCCCAAGGCAGTGTTCTGGGCCCTGTGCTTTTTCTGGTCTTCATCAATGATCTCTCTGACTCTCTTGAAAATCCTCTCTATCTCTTTGCTGATGACTCTACTCTCTGTCGCTCCATTCTTCATCCCTCAGATCGGCAGTCTGCAGCCTCCTCACTCTCTGCAGACCTGGACAACATCACAGACTGGGCAAACAAGTGGAACATGTCTTTCAATCCTGACAAATCTCACACTCTTACGATGTCTCTCTGAAAAGACCGACTGGACAACCCTCCCATCCACTTTCTGAATAATCCTCTCCAAGAAGTTCTGTCACTCAAGCTTTTGGGTCTCACTATCTGCCATGATCTTTCCTGGGAAACCACATTTGAAATCTGGCCTCCAAAGCCAGTCGCCGACTGGGCATCCTCCGTCGTGCGAAGTCCTTGCTTGGCACACCTGAGCTCCTCACCACATACAAGGCTTTCATCCGCAGCTCAATGGAATACTGCTCTCCCCTCTGGGCTAGTGCTCCTGCCTCACACCTAGCTCGTCTTCTCGCTGTTGAAACCAAAGCATTCAGAATCATTGGAATCTCCCGCGATGAAGCTAATTCCAAGGGCCACTCACTCACCGCAGGCAGGTTGGTGGTCTTTCCGTCTTCTACCGACTCCTCTCTGGCCTTGCCCCCCCCCCCCCCAGCTCTCTCTGGGCTCTGTCCCGCAAATATTCCTACAGGTCGCACAAGATCTGCCTGCAACCCTCTTATGGTTAAACTGCCAAAATCAAGACTCTCTGCTCACCTTCACTCCTTCATTCCTCTTTTCTCCTGCCTCTGGAACAAACTCCCTCACTCTCTTCAATCCCACTCCACCCTCCAGGTCTTTAAAACAGCTGTTCACCACCATCTCTTATCTTCCCCCATCCAAAACCTTGATCTTTTCTACCCCCGCTAATTTCACCCCAATTCCACTTTTTTGAAATACCAACTTCTGTCCTGGAAGTCCTTGGTGTCCTAGTGTTTTATACTTCTCCCCCCCCCCCCCCTTCCCACGCCTCCTCCCCCCAAGCCCTCTCCCTCCCACACATCTCCCTGCTCTCAAATGTTGTGTTTGTGTGCTTCCCCTTCTCTCCCCATCTTGTCTTCTGCTCCCTCTTTTTATATATTTTGTTTGTCTGGTTGATTTGTTAGTGAAGTAAATGTTAGCTCTTTCACGAGCCTCGATTCAGTATACAAAAAAAAAAAAAAAAAAATTGGTGTCGTTTCACCATTGATTTTTGACACAGGACAACATATATTTTTCTGCGGTGGCTCCTCTCGGGGTTCGGGGGTTTACTGAGACCAGGAGATCGTAGAGGAACCCGTAACAGAAATTGGGGGCTTGTCCACTTGACTCGGGGGCTCGAAATTGGGTCTTCGTCCGGGATTTAATTCCCTAAAAACATCCATTTGGGATTGACCCAGATTGAAATTGGGGGTTTGTACTGTGGAAAAATTGGGGACTCGGCTTTGTTGATTAAATTCCCTAAATCTCGGACGGTGGATTAAATTCCTTAAATTTCGTCTGGGAAAGAATTCCCTAGCATTCCCAAATTTTCCAATTTTGGAATAATTTACAACATTCCCAAATTTTTCAAAAAAAAATAAAAAAATTTTTTACATTTCTTGTGTGAAGGTTAACAGGTGCAAACGGATAGTCACCATGGAGTTTGACGCAGAGAAGTTTGCAGCGACCCCTAGTGAGGCACAGTTCCAAGCGTTACTAAAATCGGAACTCTTGATATTGGCCAAACATTTTAGCTTGGAGGTCCGAGCTAAAATGAAGAAAACAGAGATGCAGACAGTGGTGATAGAATCTATGGTGGAACTAGGAACATGGAAAGAGGGAGCCTTGGATTGGTTACCAGAAGAACAAGAAAATGTGGAGCTCCAAAAAATGGAGATGCAATTGCAGAGCCAGGAAAGGTTAAAAACACAGGAAAGAGAACTCCAGGAAAGGTTAGAAGAGAAAAAAAGCAGAGGAAAGGAGAGCTGCAAGAGAACTCAAAGAAAGGGTAGAAGAGAAAAAAGCAGAGGAAAGGAGAGCTGCAAGAGAACTCAAAGAAAGGTTAGAAGAGAAAAAAGCAGAGGAGAGAAAAGCCGAAAGGGAGTTAAGGGAACGGGACTCGGCGCTTCAGCAGGAAATTAATGGAGCTGGATTTAATGAAAGAACGGGGAGAGGTGCCATCCATGCCGACTGGTTCGACAAATAGTCAGAACACCTGGGATGTTGGCAGACATGTTCGGCTGGTTCCACTCTTCAATGAAAAGGAGGTAGCCAAGTTTTTTTTACACTTTGAGAAAGTGGCTCGAATGCTAAAATGGCCGGAGGAGTCCTGGACCATGTTAGTGCAAAGTGTTCTGGTGGGTAAAGCTCAGGATATTTATTCAGCTTTACCGATTGAGCAATGTGCAGATTATGAGATAGTGAAGAAAAACATTCTCAAAGCCTATGCATTGGTCCCTGAAGCTTACCGGCAAAAATTCCGGAACGCCAGGAAGAGGGAGAGTGAGACCCATGTGGAGTTTGCCAGAATGAAAGAAACCATGTTTGATCGGTGGTGTGATTCAAAAGGAGTTGGGAAAGACTTCGAACTACTGCGACAATTGATCCTGGTGGAGGAATTCCAACAGTGTGTCCACGAGGACATTAAAGTACATCTGGAGGAAAGGAAAGTACTAAAGTTGTATGAGGCAGCAACCATGGCAGATGACTATGCCTTAACACACAGGATGGGGTTCCACAAACCTAACTTCTCGCCTAGACTTAGCCAGGGGAGCTATGGTACATTAAGGGCGGAGAACTAAAATTCATGGGTGCGGCCTCGAGATGACTATGAGGACCACTCTGATACCACGACTTCTAGAAATCCGAAGACAACAGTTCCAAGGCAGACGTATCCTCTGGGGGGCTCGAGGCATACCACAAGGTTCTCCTCCGGGCCTACTTGCGCTTTTTGCCTTAAACCGGGACACTTGATGTCCCAATTGTCCCACTGTTATGCTCTGGGAAAGGAAAATCAGGAGCGGAGTTCGACTAGTACAACTCCGAATACAATCTGTGAGAGAGTCTGAGATTATTGCAAGCAAAAGCAAAGAGATACCATATGACTTTAGCTTGTGAATGAGACCCTTATGCCAAACTTTACCAAAAGCCTTGGAGATGTCGAGGCCATGTCTGGCATGGCCATGCCAATCTAGGGCCTGGTTCATTTTTAACTCTCTGGTCACACACAGTCAGTCATGGCAGTCGTCTACCGCCCTCCCAAACCACACTCATCATTCCTGTCTGACTTCTCCTACTTTCTGACCCAGCTCTGTTCCTTCTCCCCTTCAATCCTCCTCCTCGGTGATTTCAATATCCACATGGACTCCACTGACTCCACAATAACCACTGACTTCACTGATTTACTCACCTGCTTTAACCTCACTCAACATGTCAACTTTCCTACCCATAACCGTGGTCACATTCTCGACCTTGTCTGCTCTACTGGACTAATTTTGCACCATCTCTCTAGCTCCGACCTCACCCTCTCTGACCACTTAGCCATCACTATGACCATCAACAAACCCACCCCAGCACCAAGGCATTATCGCTTTATCAACTTCCGTAAGCTAAACTCTCTTTCACCGACCTCATTCTCATCCACCCTCTCTGAAAAAATGTCCACTTCTCCCTTCGTTGACCTCCACACCCCTTCTGACCTCACTGACTACTACAACCACACTCTCTCCTTCTGCCTCGACCAGCTTGCGCCTATAAAAACCAAAACAGTTTCTTTCACCCATTCTGCTCCCTGGTTTACCCCTGAACTCCGCCTGATGAAAACTCGTGCTCACCAACTTGAAAGACTCCGCAATAAAACAGGTCTCACAATTCACTCCCAAGCCGACAAGGACCACCTGCAGCACTACAAAGATGCCCTCTCCCGCGCCCGCTCCGCCTACTACTCTCAAATTATCCACTCTGACTCCGGAAACCCAAAAGCACTCTTCTCTACAATAAACAAACTCCTCAGCCCCCTGGACACCACCACCCAGTCATTCACAGTAGACAACTGCATCTCCTTCTTCCAAAGCAAAATTGACAACATCTACAACAGCTTAACCACCACCGCACCTGTTCCCCCTCAAACCACCTGCCCCCCCCCCTTATCCTGCCAACCCCTGTCTCAGTTCTCCCCAGTCTCCCCTACTGACCTCTCTGAACTCCTCATAGTAATGAAAACTGCCACCTGCACTCTGGAGCCCATCCCCTCCCGCTTTGTCAAGGCCTCCCTTCCTGCTCTCTCTCCACTTATCACTGCAACAATAAACTCCTCCCTGTCTACAGGCATCGTCCCACCATCCCTCAAAATTGCTGCTGTTACCCCCATTCTGAAAAAACCTGGACTCAACCCTGACACCCTAAATAACTTCAGACCCATCTCCAACCTACCCTTTCTGTCAAAAGTTTTGGAACGCGCTGTAGCCACTCAAATCAAACATCACCTCTCTGCCAATAACCTGTGTGAAACATGCCAATCTGGATTCCGCTCCAACCACAGTACTGAAACTGCTCTCCTCAAAATCACCAACGACCTTCTCCTCTCCTCTGACGGCGGCAACCTCAACATTCTCATCCTCCTCGACCTCAGCGCCGCCTTTGACACCATCAATCACACCATCCTCCTCACCCGACTTGAAACCACCTTTAACATTACCGGCACTCCCCTCTCTTGGATCAAATCTTACCTCTCTGACAGACGCCAGTTCATCTCCATCAATAACTGCAAATCCCCCACTGCTCCCCTCCCCCAAGGTGTCCCCCAAGGTTCAGTTCTCGGCCCCCTCCTCTTCATCCTGTACCTGTCTCCCCTTGGTCACTTAATCCGCCGCCATGGTCTCCAATTCCACTGCTTCGCCGATGACATCCAGCTTTTCATCTCCACCAAGTCAATCTCCACCGCCACCCACTCTATCCTGACAAACTGCATCACTGAAATAAAATCCTGGCTTCAAATGAACTTCCTCAAACTTAACTATGATAAATCTGAAATAATCATCATTGGCCCAAAAACGCTCACCAAATCCACCCATAATTTCGCCCTCAACATTGACGGTTTCCCAGTATCCGCCTCCCCTCACATCCGGAATCTTGGCATCATCTTTGATCAAACTCTCTCCTTCGACAAATACACGAAACAAATCACAAAGACAGCCTCCTTTCACCTGAAAAACATCGCCCGTCTCCGTCCATCCCTCTCCTCCATGGCTGCAGAAACCCTCATCCACGCCTTCATCACCTCCCGTCTGGACTACTGCAACAGCCTCCTCTATGGTTCACCCTCAATAATCGTCAATAAACTCCAATACATTCAGAACTCCGCTGCCCATCTACTCACCCATTCCCGGACCCGTGACCACATCACCCCCATCCTTTATAAGCTTCACTGGCTCCCCATCCCCCAGAGAATCCAGTACAAAATCCTCCTCTTGACCTACAAAGCCCTCCATAACCTGGCCCCATCCTACCTGACTGACCTCTCCAGACACACTCCCACCCGCAACCTCCGCTCTGTTGGCACCAACCTCCTGTCCCCGCCCATCCAGACCAAATTCAGATCCTGGGGGAACAGGGCCTTCTCCATCGCTGCTCCCACCCTCTGGAACTCACTACCTCACACCAACAGAGACTCCTCCTCACTCACCACATTCAAAACATCACTCAAGACCCACCTGTTCAACACTGCATTTAACATTTAACCCACAGCATTTAACCCCTGACTTTCTCCTTCTCCTTCCTTTTGCTTTGATTATTTACCTATTTATTTTTGTCTTTTTGCACTTGTTTTTTGTACTCTGTCAAAGCATCTTTGGGCTTCTTGAAAAGTGCTATATAAAATACATGTATTATTATTATTATTATTATTATTATTATTATTATATGTTCAGTTATGAGAGAAAGAACATCACCAGTTGACCGGAAATGAGGAAATCCATATTGACCGTCAGTTAGGAGATTGTGGTCTTCCAGGAAAGTCATGAACTGCTGGTTGAAGAGGCATTCAAATACTTTGCTCATAATGGGACGAAAGCTCTTCCTTTCATCTCCTATCCTTGTCAAGACTGGAATGCCTCAAGGCAGTGTTCTGGGCCAAGTTTTATTCCTGATCTTCATCAATGATATATCTGACTCACTGGAAAATCCTCTTTTTCTATTTGCTGATGACTCCATCCTCTGCTGTGACATCCCTCATCCTTCAGATAGGCAGCCTACACGCAGCCTCTTGCCGATCTTCAGTCCTTGAAAAGAAAACCACAAGCTGGTTAAACATTTGGAATATGTCTTTCAATCCTGATAAATCTCACACTCTCACTATCCCTCTCCGAAAGGGCCATCTGGCAAACGCTCCTATCTACTTTCTTAACAATCCTCTTGATGAAGTTCAGTCATTCAAACTCCTGGGTCTCGCGATCAACCATCATCTTTCTTGGGCAAACCACATTTCAAAATGGACCTCCAAAACCAGCCGCCGACTGGGCATCATCCGTCATCCAAACTCCTTCCTTGGCACTTCTGAACTCCTATCCACCTCCTATCGACTCACCTCGACTTGGTACACAATTTTTTTTTTTAAAGCCTTCAACCGCAGCTTTATGGAATATTGCTCTCCCCTCTGGGCTGGCTCCCCTGCCTTACATATTGCTCATCTTGATGCCGTGAAAACCAAGGCTTTCAAGATAATTGGAATCTCTCGCGATAAAGCTGAGTCTATGGTCTTTTCACTTCACCATCGCAGACAGGTCAGTGGTCTCTGTTTTCTGCCACCTCTTTTCTGATCTTGCACCCTCTTCTGTTTCTGTGCTTTGCCCCCTTCCCCAGGTTCTGCAGGGCTCACACGGCCCACCATCATCAACCCCCTTCTGGTGAAACTACGAAATCTAGGATCACTGCTCACCTCCACTCATTTCTTCCTCTTTTTCCCGCCTGTGGAATCAACTTCCACATCCTTTTCAATCTCAATCTTCCCTCCTAGGTCTTTAATGCAGCTGTTTACCACCATCTCATATCATCCCCAATCCAAAACCATGATCTTTTTTATCCTCATTAACTCCAGAAAATCCCTCCTCCTTCCTATTTTCCAGTTTTCCCTCCTTGGAGTTTCCTTTTGTATTAGACTGGTTCAATTTCCAGCAAATGTGATTGCATGAGGCATTTTTGAGGAAAAGCAAACAAATAGGTTTTTCTTAAAGGGAATTTTGTGCTGAATATGAATATCTTGTTTGTGTTTCCCAAAATTGCCTAATTAGGTCATTAATTAAGGTCAAAGGTCAATAAGTGCAAAATTCAAGTTTTCACAAAAATTGTTTTATTTTTAATATTCAATACAGTGGTAAAAAAGATTTTCCAATATCTATCATATTAAGCCATACATTGCATGTCAAAGATTTGAATTTAATGGAAAATGTGAAAGAAAATTTCACTTCTATGGAGAATATCTCCGTAACGGTTGACCTTTCTACGGAGTGCCATGTCAGTCGATTTCCCTTTGATGTTTCATGTCAAAATGCACCAGTGAAAAGAATATATGGCATAGCATCATTGTCTAGGTTCAGGGGAATGAGACTTTGTTGTTTGTTTTGCGAAATTTGCATAATTAGCCACCAATTAGGGTCAAGGGTTAATTAGTACAAAATGCGAATTTTAATGAAATTTTCGTAAGGTCCTATTTGACGTCCCCTAGATGAATTTACAAGAATTTTCTACATATCATTCAAATTAAACGTCATCATATGTGCCGAATATTCAAATTAAATGAAAAATATGATAGGAATTCTTGATTCTATCGCCAATATCTCAATAACGGTTCAATTGCCAATATCTCAATAACAGTTCAATTTTGGTCGCATGGATTTGTCTCTTTTCCAACGTAGGCCACCAAAACGGATTTTGGTTTCCTCTCTATATATGACAACAATATATCTAACAATATATTAGAAAGGAATATGTCACCTTTTTATATTTCTATATTTTATATTTATATTTCACCCCCTTAAACCAACACTGATGAAGTGTCAAATAACCGTATTGTGTCAATATCCTTGTATTGGCGTTATTTAGTCTTGTTTTTGCATGTTAGTCTCCGAGTCACTGCATTTGCATGCGTCCGTACACTTCAAATCCCATTTCTTGCACGAACACCTATCACTGGTGCAACCCTTGGTACAGCCACACTGTACAATGTCCTTGCATGCTTTTGGGATAGGGGGTAAAGATGTGAGCACCGGTGAGAGAAGACCATCAGCCAGCTTCCATCCAGCAGAGTCCATTGGGGAAGGAATTACTGGGTTTGGATTGCACGCTTCTCTCCATATGAAGCTCTGGTAATTTGCACGCTGTATATGGTGATGTGCAGCATCACTGGATGGTGCCATTGATTCTGGTGCCTGACATTTACTGAACAGCTTTACACGGGCCTGGTCACAGTTCTCGGATGATGTCTTATATATGCGACATATAAATCTCTCAGCATCATTGGACAGACTCAGAGACTTGCCAAGACCCCTTAGTAGATGATGGTGTTCCAAGAATACATCCCATGTTCACTTCTTTGAGTGTCCAGAGAAGTATGATACCGTATCACACCCTGTGATTGCATGGAATGCTGGGATTGTTTCAAATGTGTGGTCATCGAGGGCGAGTTGAGTTGTTTCCTGATATCATGAACTGGAACATACTTCGGTTTCTCAGAAGTGCCAGCCTTGAGCCATAACTGTGAGCAAACCATCTTGTCAAAATGCGCTAGAAGCAGAACAAGGATATCCGTATCACGGGCTGACACCACAATAGTTGGTGCATCACTTTGAATACAGTGGAGTATAATTCGGGTGTCCGCTTCTTCATGATTACCTTCCAACAACTCCATGTTCATGTCAGGATCAGTACTTTGCACATCTGTCTCGCTAACGAACCCTCCACCCACAACATCTGTCTTCTCACTTGGAGTGGATGCAATGAGTGCATTGGACAGAAAAAGAGAAAGGTCTCTCTTGTTGTCAGTGGATGCCAGGAAGTCTGTCCATTTGCTTGGGAGGGGGACATCTCGATTTTCAATCAATAGTCGAATTGGCCTGGACTTTTTTGTCCGTTTTTCCAGACAAAAACGTTTTCCGTTTTTCCTGGAGAAAAAAAGAAGAAGCCAAAATTCAGAAGCCAGAAAAACCATTTCACTAGTGCATTGACATATCAAGACATATACAAGGGGAAAGGTGACCCTCTGGAGTGTGGCTCGTACCAAGCGATAAAGTTATTGGAGCATGGAATGAAGGTATTGGAAAGGGTGTTGGAGAGGAGGATAAGGAAGAAAGTGAAGATCGACGAACTGCAGTTTGGATTCATGCCAGGAAGAGGAACGACAGACCCGCTTTTCATTGCGAGGCAGTTGCAGGAGAAGTACATGGAGAAGACGAAGAAGTTGTTTCTTGGGTTTGTTGATCTGGAGAAAGCATTCGATCGGGTTCCACGCAAAGTATTGACATGGGCATTGAGGAAGTTAGGAGTGGAGGAATGGTTGATCAGAGTAGTGATGGCAATGTACAAAAGAGCACGCACAGCTGTAAGGACGAAGGACGGGAACAGTGGTGAGTTTGAGGTGAAGGTGGGAGTGCATCAGGGGTCGGTACTAAGTCCACTACTATTTGTAGCTGTGATGGAGGTGCTGGCTCAGAACGTAAAGGAGGGTTTACCGTGGGAGTTGTTGTATGCAGATGATCTGGTGTTGATTGCGGAAAGTATGGATGGACTGAAGGAAAAGATGAACACGTGGAAGGAATGTATGGAGACAAAAGGTCTGAAGGTGAATATCGGAAAGACGAAGGTGATGGCAAGTGGTAAAGCATGTGGTGAGGTGGAAAGAACTGGGAAGTGGCCCTGTGCTGTGTGCAGGAAGGGTGTCGGAGGGAACTCCATTCAGTGTACAATGTGCGCTGAGTGGGTTCATCAAAAATGTAGTGGTCTGAGAGGGTCATTAACCAATGTGGCAGCTACATTCAAATATAAGGTGTGCACAGAGGGAGCTGCAGATGGAGGAAATGTTGAGTTGGATCTTGGAGACGGCGTGAAGCTGGAAGGTGTGAAAACATTTTGCTACCTCAGAGACATGCTGAATGGAGAAGGTGGATCAGACTCGGCAACGGTTGCTCGAGTGAGATGTGCATGGAAGAAGTTTCGGGAATTGAGTGGCGTGCTGATGATGAGGGGAGTGTCGTTGAAGCTAAAGGGAAAGGTGTATGCTGCGTGTGTGAGAAGTGTTATGATTTATGGGAGCGAGACATGGGTAATGAACGTAGAGCAGCAACGAAGGTTGGAAAGGGTGGAAATGCGAATGGTTCGACGGATGTGCAGAGTATCATTGAGAGAGAGGAAGACAAATGATGAATTGCGAAAGATGATGGGAATAGAGCCTGTGATTGATGCTGTGAAGAGGAACAGGTTGAGATGGTTTGGTCATGTGTTGAGGAAGGATGAAAGTGACTGGTTGAGAAGAGTGATGGAAATGAATGTAGAAGGAAGTAGAAGACGGGGAAGATCGAGAAAGACTTGGCTAAAGATGGTGGAAGAAGAAATGCGGGCAAGGGGGTTAACAAGGAGAGATGCAGAAAATAGGGCAAAATGGAGAATATTGTCATGGGGACCGCAAGGCTAACCCCCGCTCTAGCAGGGAAAATGGCCTTTAAAATGCATGTTGTTGTTGTTGTTGTATTGACATATCAAAAGTAGAAGGGGTTAAGCCCATATGGTAATGCATGAAAAGTCCAACCGTTACGGAGATATTCTCTTCAGAAGCAAACATTTCTTTCACATTTTCTATTAAATTCAAATCTTTGACATACGATATATGGCTTAATATGATAGATACTCGATAAACTTTTTCGCCACTGTATTGGATATTAAAAATAAAATAATTTCTGTGAAAACTTGAATTTTGCACTTATTGACCTTTGACCTTAATTAATGACCTAATTAGGCAATTTTGGGAAACACAAACAAGATATTCATATTCAGCACAAAATTCCCTTTCAGAAAAACCTATTTGTTTGCTTTTCCTCAAAAATGCCTCATGCAGCTTAAATAAGCACATTTTTGAATTTCTTGCCTAGACTATATCCATCTTGTCCTCCCCGTGCATCTTTTGTGTCCAACTTGTCCACCTCATGCATGCAGTGCCAACCTCGTCACTCGACTGACCGAAGTCTACAATACCATTTGGAGTGAGGACTCAGAACCCTTGGTCTTCAAAGATTCCATGATGGTTCCCCTGTACAAATGCAAAGGTGATAGTGTGTCGACAACTACCATGGTGTGGCCCTACTATCTATGCTGGGAAAATTCTTGCCAGCATCATTCCTAATCGCATGTCACCACAATTGTAAACAGTATCACCCCAGAAAGCCAATGCGGCTTTCGTTCTAGACGTGGCATGATCGATGTGATGATCTCTGCTCGTCAACTTCAGAAATAGAACAGAGAACAACATTGCGATCTATACATGGTCTTCGTCGACCTAACAAAAGCGTTTGATCTGGTTAGTCGAGAAGGGCTGTGGAAACTACTGTACAAAGTCTGCTGTCCCACCAAGTTGATCAACATCATCAGATCCCTCGACGATGCCATGATTGCTCGTATGAGGGACAGTGGATGCACTTCTGAGTCATTTCCTGTTACCATCGACACAAAGCAAGGTTGTGTCCTAGTTCCTCTCTTAATTAGCATTGTGTTTTCCTCTATGCTTCATTATGCTTTTGAAGATTGCACCCAAGGAGTGATGATCCAGTTTCACCCCGACGGCAGTGTCTTTAATTTGCAGCGTCTGAAGTTCAAGTCGAGAATCACAGAAATGTTGCTCTGTAATCTACTTTTCGCTGATGACTGCTCACTCTTCAGTCATAATCTCGAAGATATGCAATTTATTATCACCTCCTTTGCTCAATCTGCTCGTCGCTATGGGCTTACGATTAGCCTCAAGAAGACTGAGGGTATGCTTCAGTCGAAACCAGAAGGTGCCTATACCGTCCCATTCATTACCATCGATGACACACCACTCAAAGTTCTAGATAAGTTCTGCTACCTTGGAGGTTTCCTATCTCAAAATGCAAAGATTCATGACAGTCACATCAAGACTCGATAAAGCATAAAGCATGATAAAGCATCCTTTGGAAGATTGACACATCACCTTTGGCATGAACGTGGCGTATCGTGCCATTGTCTTATCGACAATCCTGTATGGATGCGAATCTTGGACACCCTATCGTCGCCATATCAAACGCCTTGATCAATTTCATATGCGATGCCTTCACAAGATTCTTGGCATCACCTGGTGAGACTGAATACCTAACACCTCAATCCTAGACCACTGTCGTGTCCAAGCAATTGAGTATTTCTTGATGCAAGCCCATCTTCGGTGGTCAGGACATCTCATATGCTTGGAAGACCATATAATCCCAAGAGCGCTTTTCTATGGACAACTTAAATTCGGTAAATGGTCATGTAATGGACAAATAAAGTGTTATTAGGATGTCCTTACGTCTACACTCAAGTCTTGTGCAATTGTAGTTGTCACCTTTTTTTTTTCTTGTATACTAAGTCAAGGCTCGTGTAAGAGCTAACACATAGAACATTTAATAAAGGGAATGGGAGACAAGAGGGGGAGAGAGAAAACAGAGAAACCTGGAAACAGGCCGCAAACAGGTCAGCTTGGTGTAACATTTGCCGCAAAGGCCTGGACCACTTTGAAAGTGGGA
>NC_136262.1:75590401-75755899 GCF_964187855.1 Myxine glutinosa
TTCAAACACCTAAAATTAGAATCAGGTGCACCAGCTGAGGTGCAAATGATTAGAACATCGTTAGAGAGGATATTGGAGGAACCTGTCTTATTTAAACCTCAGACATTTAGTTTGGTTTGCTCTTTGTTGTTGAAGTGTTTCTTTGTTTATTTGTTATTTCACTCAGGCCAACTGGCACGGTCTTCAAGCAGCCATCAATCATCTGGACTGGTCTCCCATCTCTACCGCCTCTGACATCAACTCATCCTGGAATTCTTCCAAAGTAAATTGCTCTCTCTCATGCACAGATTTATCCCATCTCGTCTTCAGTTGTCATAACCTTCCCCCCGTCCATGGTACACGGAATCTTGTGGTGAGGCTATTGCCCAGAAACAACTTGCTTTCGTCTCCTGGAAAGCAAATCCAACGGAAGGAAATCTCATTTCCTTTCACAAAGCCCGAAACAAGTGTGTGTCCACCCTCAGGAGAGCCAGGAAACAATATCGCTCCGTTCTCAGGACCGAACTCTCTTATCTGTCTCCCTCTTCCAAATCCTGGTGGCGTCTGGTCAAATCTGTTTCTGGTGTTTGTTCCCACTCCATCCCCTCCCTCACCTCAAACGGCTACACGGCTGACTCCGCACGTGAAAAAGCTGAATGCCTCAACTCAGTGTTTGCCTCTAAATCTTGTGTCCCAAACCCATCCCTCTCTGTACCCACTGTACCCAGTCGTACCCAGCTGCTCCTGGACTCTGTGTCCATTCCTCCTGACAAGGTGGAAAAGTTTCTGTCAACCCTCGACTCTGATTCTGCAACTGGACCTGACGGCATCAGCCCACGGGTCCTAAAATCCTGTTCTTCCGCTCTTTCACTCCCCCTCTCTGTTCTCTTCACCCTCTCTTTTGCTCAAGGTCATCTGCCATCTGCTTGGAAATCAGCCAACATCACCGCTTTGCACAAAAAAGGTGCAAAAACAGATCCTAGCAACTACAGACCAATCAGCCTTCTCCCAATTATCAGCAAAGTCATGGAATCCATCATTGCTTCAGATATGAAATCTTTCCTCTTATCAAATGGCTTGATCTCTGATCATCAATTTGGTTTCAGACCTGGTCACTCTACTCTGGACATGCTGCTTCTGCTTTCTCAACAATGGATGGAGGTCCTCAATGCCAAACAGGAAATTAGAGCTGTCTCCCTTGACATATCAGGTGCCTTCGATACGGTCTGGCACCCGATCTGCTCACCAATCTCTCCTCTTTTGGTATGCATGGAAATGTCCACGCATGGCTGGCGGACTTCCTCTCTAGTAGTAGTCAACGTGTGGCCAGGAATGGGTTTCTCTCATCTCCTCTCCTGTGCAGGCTGGAGTTACCCAAGGCAGTGTTCTGGGCCCTGTGCTTTTTCTGGTCTTCATCAATGATCTCTCTGACTCTCTTGAAAATCCTCTCTATCTCTTTGCTGATGACTCTACTCTCTGTCACTCCATTCCTCATCCTTCAGATCGGCAGTCTGCAGCCTCCTCACTCTCTGCAGACCTGAACAAAATCACAGACTGGGCAAACAAGTGGAGCATGTCTTTCAATCCTGACAAATCTCACACTCTTATGATGTCTCTCCGAAAAGACTGACTGGACAACCCTCCCATCCACTTTCTGAATAATCCTCTCCAGGAAGTTCTGTGACTCAAGCTTTTGGGTCTCACTATCTGCCATGATCTTTCCTGGGAAAACCACATTTCAAATCTGGCCTCCAAAGCCAGCCGCCGACTGGGCATCCTCCGTCGTGCGAAGTCCTTCCTTGGCACACCTGAGCTCCTCACCACATACAAGGCTTTCATCCGCAGCTCAATGGAATACTGCTCTCCCCTCTGGGCTGGTGCTCCTGCCTCACACCTAGCTCGTCTTCATGCTGTTGAAATCAAAGCGTTCAGAATCATTGGAATCTCCCGCGATGAAGCTAACTCCAAGGGCCTTTCACTCACTCACCGCAGGCAGGTTGGTTGTCCTTCCGTCTTCTCCCGACTCCTCTCTGGCCTTGCCCCCCCAGCTCTCTCTGGGCTCTGTCCCCCAAATATTCCTACAGGTCGCACAAGATCTGCCTGCAACCGTCTTATGGTTAAACTGCCCAAATCAAGACTCTCTGCTCACCTTCACTCCTTCATTCCTCTTTTCTCTTGCCTCTGGAACAAACTCCTGCACTCTCTTCAATCCCACTCCACCCTCCAGGTCTTTAAAACAGCTGTTCACCACCATCTCTTATCTTCCCCCATCCAAAACCTTGATCTTTTCTACCCCCGCTAATTTCACCCCAAATCCACTTTTTTGAAATACCAACATCTGTCCTGGAAGTCCTTGGTGTCCTTGTGTTTTATACTTCTCCCACCCCCCCCCCCCCCCTTCCCATGCCTCCTCCCCCCGCCTCCTCCCCCCAAGCCCTCTCCCTCCCACACATCTCCCTGCTCTCAAATGTTGTGTTTGTGTGCTTCCCCTTCTCTCCCCATCTTGTCTTCCGCTCCCTCTTTTGATATATTTTGTTTGTCTGGTTGATTTGTTTGTGAAGTAAATGTTAGCTCTTTCAAGAGCCTCGATTCAGTATACAAAAAAAAAAGAAAAAAAAAAGTGTGCGGCATCACTATGCATACATCAAAAGAGCTCTATGAGGTCTTCAGACAGAAGGTTATAGATGCCTACGAGTCTTGGAAGGGATTTAAAAATATCTCCAAACAATTTGAAATCAATCATTCGACTGTAGGGAAGATCATCTTCAAGTGGAGAAGATTCCAAACAACTGCCAACTTGTTCAGGCCAGGCCACCCCAGCAAGTTCAGCCCGAGAGCAGACCGCAAGATGCTGAAAGAAGTCTCTAAGAACCACAGAATGTCATCACGGGACCTACAGGTAGCTCTTGCCACTGTTGATTTCAAAGTGCACGAGTCTACCATTAGAAAGAGGCTGCACAAATTTGATCTACATGGGAGGTGTGCCAGGAGGAAACCTTTGCTGTCCAGAAAGAACATCAGGGCAAGACTAAAGTTTGCCAATGAACACCTAGGCAAAGACCAACACTTCTGGAACAATGTGCTCTGGACAGATGAGTCAATGGGAGAGCTATTTGGCCACAGTACCAGAAGACATGTTTGGCGAAAACCAAAGACAGCATTTGACCACAAGAACCTGATACCAACTGTAAAGCATGGTGGTGGAAATATTATGGTTTGGGGCAGCTTTGCTGAATCAGGGCCTGGGCAGCTCACCATTATAGAATCCACTATGAATTCTTCATTGTATCAGAGTGTGCTTGAGGATAATGTGAGGCCATCTGTCGGGAAGTTGAAGGTCAACCGAAGGAGGACCTTGCAACATGACAATGACCCTAAACATACCAGTAAATCCACCAAGGAATAGCTGAAAACAAAGAAATGGAGGGTTCTGGAATGGCCAAGTCAAAGCCCGGATCTAAATACCATCGAGATGTTGTGGGGGGATTTGAAACGAGCTGTGCATGCAAGAAACCCCTCAAACTTCTTACAGCTGAAAGAATTCTCCATGGAGGAGTGGGCAAAAATTTCTCCCAGTCGATGTCAGAGACTGCTAGACAGTTATAAGAAACGGTCACTTGAGGTTGTTTCTGCCAAAGGGGGCAATACCACCTATTAGAGCCAAGGGTGTACTTACTTTTTCCACATGCGAAATTTGCATTTATGTTTATTTAAATTACTAGGGCATGCCCGTACTATATATAAGCTAGGACGTGCCCGTACGTGGGTGCCCGTTCCTTGCCAAAAAAAAAAAAAAAAAAAATTTGTGTAGGGGTGTGTGTGTGTAAACATCCTAGGGCGTGCCCGTACGTGGGTGCAAAAAAACATGCGTGCAAACAACAACAACAAAAAAAAACTTTGAAACCACGTGGCAGTAACGACCACAGAACCCCCCCCCCCTCTATTTACATGAATGGTTTGGTCCATTCGCAACGACCACAGAACCCCCCCCTCTATTTACATGCAATGGTTTGGTCCAAAGCGAACGGCTTGCAGTGTTTGGTAAAGAAATCGCCATAGCTCGGTAACTACTTCTCCGATTAATATGAAACCTTGAAAAGGCACATCCTCGGGTCCCCAGCAATATACCTGGCAAGTTTAAAGTATATCGGACCGGTAGTTGTCGAGAAACAGCGGTCACAGACAAACGTACAAACGTACAAACGTACAAACAAACACACAGAGATTACTGGAATTATAGATAGATACAATGGACTACAACATGTAAATGTTTCATGATATTTGTTATATTATATCACCTTTATCTTTCAATATTGTTGAAATGAAGATCAAATAGCTGTATGTTGAAATATGTTGAAAAGGTCAAAACTTTACATGGGGTGTCCTTACTTTTTCACGTGACTGTATATATATATATATATATATATAAATTAAATATACTATATGTGTAAAGGAGGGGTGAGTAATGCCTCCTAAATACAATGATCCATGAATTTAATCTTTTCTTTGGGTTAAGGAGTAAAAAGCAAACCCCTCTAAAGGAAGGACCGATAAACCTTGTCTTGTATTAATCTTAATTCTTTCAGTTCACACGGGATAAGTAAACTTTCCTAATTAGATGGAGCCACAAACATAACCCGTAAGAAGTTGGACAATTAATTTATTGCTTGAACAAACATTTGACCTTCCTGGAGAGTAATTTATGTTTCCAGAAAGTAATGAATTATGTAGAGAAAAATAGTATTGTTCTTTTTGTTATACTTTTGTTTTTATCTGACACAATGAAAGTTCAAATAACGTTGTTCAATGTCCTCTCTTCTTGTGAGATGTCCCTCGAGGGTCCGTGCCAAGAATATAAGTGAAGTTTGAGCTCAGAGGCCATGCTGTGGAAAGGCCTTGCTGATGCAGGCTGTCAGCTGTGGTTTTGCCTGAATTCCCTCAATATCCCGCTTTTCCCATTGCTCAACAACTGCTGCCTATTATGGGCCTGCTTAGAGTCGGCATGAGCTGAGCCTGAGGTCTCGGCTGAGGGGGTCTCAAGGTCATCAAACTTTGAAACAGTACATCATAATGCCTTTCACAAGGCTCGCTTTCTGTCTTTATATTCTCCATCCCTGGCGTTCTTTCAGTTGAATCTGGGCTTTAACGGTGCTTGTCGCCCAAGTAGTCCATCTGGGATGTCTTTAGATGCGTGCAAGCTACTTTTTCACATCATCACACCTCATTTTTCTGAAGTGCCTTGCCTGAAAATGCCCAGTTCTGAGATAATACAAAACTCTCTACAAAAGTTCTCTCCCAGGTATATCTGCAAGGAATTCTGGAAGAATAAATGAATAGAAATTCATGCATTGTTTAATGGTATGAATTCTGATATGATGTTAGTACCCATATATGTATATATATATATATATATATATATATATATATATATATATATATATATATATATATATATATATATATATATATATATGTATATATATTGTTGCGGATCCAGGGGACGGCACTCCCGTTAGCAAGGGGGGGTTAATCCCCTTGTCCTGTTAAGCTGGCCGACCGACCGGTCCTGGGGGTATGACGTCACTTTCGGTCGGTGGTGAGTAGGGTTGTAAGCCCAACCTGTCTTACTACCTAATTACCACCACCAATCCGGAAGCGAGGAGATACTCCCACCCGGGCCGCAGCGTGATTGGATGCACCGAGCGAAGCGAGCTGCGACTCGGGCCGTTAACAAGAGACTAACCCTACTCCGAACTTTGGCCGAATCGTGCCACAGGTACTCAATGGGAAGAAGGGACTAAAGCGATCGGGGGAGAATGAAACCAAAAGGGTAAGAAATAACTGACATTTATTAATTATGTACAAAACTAAAACCAAAGAAGAAACGAAAGTAATATACAGAAGAAGAAGAAGAAGATACACAGGGCAGCCTTAAACAGTCTTATATTATACCCCAGGGCAAAACAAACAGACTCACACGACAGGGAATGGCAGGAAGGAATGGCTGGAGGGAGGAGAAGGGTCCAGGCAGATGGTAGGCATCGAGGTCCGGGCCGGTACGCAGCGCCGAGGTGGCTCCAGTCCACACTCCGGGCTCGAGGCGAAACCCGGCGGCAGCTGCACGTATTCGTTTCACGCGGGCCGACAACGTGAATGGATCGCGTAATGTCAGCGGACCCACTCTTCTGCCTCCCGATCCTTCGCACTCAGCTCGCCTCTCTTTGCTCTCTTGATGCACTCCTCCCTCTCACTCATCTGGTACCTTCTAACTCGTCTCCTCTCCCTCGTCTCCCCAAGCAGTCCCTCGCAGCCGCTTTTATTGTCCGTGTAGGAATCATGCCGCTGCGCCGGCTCTGATGACATGCCTACCGGTTGGCTCACCTCGGCGCTGGTTGGTCGGTAAGGGCTCGCTGACTCCACCTCTGCTGACGAGTTGACGTGCCACACCTTGTTCTGGTGGCTCCGCCCCCTTCTTCCTCGGATTGAGACCGCGTGGCTTATGGCGGCGTGGTGCCAGCAAACAGCCCAATTCAACGGCGGCGAACGTGGCTGGCAAGCGAAGTATCACAATTTGGAGAGGGAGAGAGCAAAATGGACGGAATGGGGCCTATCTTATTTGATTAATGCAACGCAGATTCAACTATTGGGAACAGATCCTTAAATGAAACACATAATAATAAAATAACTACGGAGAGGTCCTATGGTTCGCTACGTGTTGTACATGGACTAACTAGGGTGCGATCTTTAACAAAGCCAATTGATGGGGATATTTACAGGGGGTCATTTATCAGGGAAAGATTTACTAAAATTTACTAGTGAAGGTTCTAAAAACCGTAACAATATATATATACAGGGTGATTGAAAAGTAACTCCCTATTTTAAAATACTTATAATTTATTTCTTAACTATAATTTTTACAAGAAATGGATATAAGAAGAAAGCGTATAGCATGAAGTTTTATTTAAAATTCGATATGGGCACCAGAATTCGCCACCAGCTTCTCAAGCCGTCCGGGAACCGCGGCAACTGATTTCACCAGGAACTCTTGTGGGATGGAAGACATAACTTCTCGTATTCGCCCTTCAAGTTCTTCCAAAGTCGTTGGTTTGGTACAGTAGACTTGCTCTTTTACCCAACCCCAAAGAAAAAAGTCACATGGTGTTAAGTCAGGGCTCCTGGCTGGCCATTCATACGGACCACGACGACCCATCCATCTCCCAGGGAAGTGGGCATTCAGCCATTCACGAACAACAATAGCAAAATGTGGAGGAGCGCCATCTTGCATGAAAATCAAATCTTCAACATTCTCCGAAGCACTGATAAGTGGCCAGATTTCGTCTTGCAGCATGGTGAGGTACCTTTTGGCATTCATGGTATCGCGAAGAATGAAGGGACCTACAATCCTTTCCGAAGTCATTCCACACCACACCGTTACCTTGGGCCGATATTGCGTTTTTTCAGAAATAACACGAGGATCTTCTCCTGCCCAGTAATAGCAGTTGTGACGGTTCACAAACCCACCGATGTAAAATACCGCTTCATCAGACCAGAGGATATTTTCAAAGAGATCAGACCAATCTTCATACCAAGCCAGCATCCAAACTTCGTAACGTGCCACTAGCTGGGCACGCTCCTGCAGGGTAAGACGTCCAGCCATGTTTGTAGGGCTTCCGAATTTCAAACAAAAAATAATCTGAAAAAAAACGAACAGATTAAATTCTCATACATTAAGGAACAAACACTAAAAATTTGAGAAAAATATTACAATAAATAAATAATTTCTAAATATTTTAAGATAGGGAGTTACTTTTCAATATTGGACCTTGTATGCAGTATATTGGACTTTGTATCCATTACAAAATTTTATATGGATTCTACTGATGTTCAATGTAATAAAATGTCATTCACATCTTCGTTTTGCCACAAACTTTGATTATCAGAACACTTGACTTGTCACGTGACACATCCAAGCACTTTAGATGACCTTCACGTCAATGTAAAGGTCGTCTTTTTACCACCCAACACCACATCACTACTTCAGCCAATGGATCAGGGGGTCATAGCCTCCTTTAATAATAATAATAATAATGCATTTATTTTATATAGCGCTTTTCAGGAAGCCCAAAGACGCTTTGACAGAGTGCAAAACATAATGCATAGCAAAACATAAAAACAATTGCAAAAAAAGAAGAATCAATAGGGAAATATTCAAAGCACAAAGGAGGGAGAAGGAGAGGAGATAGTCAGGGGTTAGGGGTTAGATGCTGTGGGTTAAATGTTGAATGCAGTGTTGAACAGGTGGGTCTTGAGTGATGTTTTGAATGTGGTGAGTGAGGAGGAGTCTCTGATGGTGTGAGGTAGCGAGTTCCAGAGGGTGGGAGCAGCGATGGAGAAGGCCCTGTCCCCCCAGGATCTAAATTTGGTCCGGATGGGGGGGGGGGGGGTCAGGAGGTTGGTACCAGCAGAGCGGAGGTTGCGGGTGGGAGTGTGTCTGGAGAGGAGGTCAGCCAGGTAGGATGGGGCCAGGTTATGGAGGGCTTTGTAGGTCAAGAGGAGGATTTTGTACTGGATTCTCTGGGAGATGGGGAGCCAGTGAAGCTTGTAAAGGACGGGGGTGATGTGGTCACGGGTCCGGGAATGGGTGAGTAGACGGGCAGCGGAGTTCTGAATGTATTGGAGTTTATTGGTGATTGTTGAGGGTGAACCATAAAGGAGGCTATTGCAGTAGTCCAGACGGGAAGTGATGAAGGCGTGGATGAGGGTTTCTGCAGCCACGGAGGAGAGGGATGGACGGAGACGGGCGATGTTTTTCAGGTGAAAGAAGGCTGCCTTTGTGATCTGTTTAGTGTATTTGTCGAAGGAGAGGGTTTGGTCAAAGATGATGCCAAGATTCCGGATGTGAGGGGAGGTGGATACTGGGAAACCGTCGATGTTGAGGGCAAAGTTATGGGTGGACTTGGTGAGCGTTTTTGGGCCAATGATGATTATTTCAGATTTATCACAGTTAAGTTTGAGGAAGTTGATTTGAAGCCAGGATTTTATTTCAGTGATGCAGTTTGTCAGGATAGAGTGGGTGGTGGTGGAGATGGACTTGGTGGAGATGAAAAGCTGGATGTCATCGGCGAAGCAGTGGAATTGGAGACCATGACGGCGGATTAAGTGACCGAGGGGGGACAGGTAAAGGATGAAGAGGAGGAGGCCAAGAACTGAACCTTGGGGGACACCTTGGGGGAGGGGAGCAGTAGGGGATTTGCAGTTATTGATGGAGATGAACTGACGTCTGTCAGAGAGGTATGATTTAATCCAAGAGAGGGCAGTGCCGGTAATGTTAAAGGTGGTTTCAAGTCGGGTGAGGAGGATGGTGTGATCGATGGTGTCAAAGGCGGCGCTGAGGTCGAGGAGGATGAGAATGTTGAGGTTGTCAGAGGAGAGGAGAAGGTCGTTGGTGATTTTGAGGAGAGCAGTTTCAGTACTGTGGTTGGAGCGGAATCCGGATTGGAATGTTTCATACAGGTTATTGGCAGAGAGGTGATGTTTGAGTTGAGTGGCTACAGTGCGTTCCAAAACCTTTGACAGAAAGGGTAGGTTGGAGATGGGTCTGAAGTTATTTAGGGTATCAGGGTTTAGTCCAGGTTTTTTCAGAATGGGGGTAACAGCAGCAATTTTGAGGGATGGTGGGACGATGCCTGTAGACAGGGAGGAGTTTATTGTTGCAATGATAAGTGGAGAGAGAGCAGGAAGGGAGGCCTTGACAAAGCTGGAGGGGATGGGTTCAAGAGTGCAGGTGGCAGTTTTCACTCCGATGAGGAGTTCAGAGAGGTCAGTAGGGGAGACTGGGGAGAATTGAGACAGGGGATGGCAGGATAAGGGGGGGGCAGGTGGTTTGAGGGGGAGCGGGTGCGGCGGTGGTCAAGCTGTTGTAGATGTTTTCAATTTTGCGTTGGAAGAATGAAAGGAAGGAGATGCAGTTGTCTATTGTGAATGACTGGGTGGTGGTGTTCAGGGGCTGAGGAGTTTGTTTATTGTAGAGAAGAGTGCTTTTGGGTTTCCGGAGCCAGAGTGGATAATTTGAGAGTAGTAGGCGGAGCGGGCGCGGGAGAGGGCATCTTTATAGTGTTGTATGTGGTCCTTGTAGGCCTGGGAGTGAACTGTGAGACCTGTTTTATTGCGGAGTCTTTCAAGTTGGCGAGCACGAGTTTTCATCAGGCGGAGTTCAGGGGTAAACCAGGGAGCAGAATGGGTGAAAGAAACTGTTTTGGTTTTTATAGGCGCAGGTTGGTCAAGGTAGGAGGAGAGAGTGTGGTTGTAGTAGTCAGTGAGGTCAGAAGGGGTGTGGAGGTCAACGAAGGGAGAAGTGGACATTTTTTCAGAGAGGGTCGATGAGAATGAGGTAGGTGAAAGAGCGTTTAGCTTACGGAAGTTGATAGTGCGATAATGCCTTGGTGCTGGGGTGGGGATGTTGATGGTCAGAGTGATGGCTAGGTGGTCAGAGAGAGTGAGGTCGGAGCCAGAGAGATGGTGCAAAATTAGTCCAGTAGAGCAGACAAGGTCCAAAATGTGACCACGGTTATGGGTAGGAAAGTTGACATGTTGAGTGAGGTTAAAGCAGGTGAGTAAATCAGTGAAGTCAGTGGTTAGCGTGGAGTCAGTGGAGTCCATGTGGATATTGAAATCACCAAGGAGGAGGATTGAGGGGGAGAGGGAACATAGCTGGGTCAGAAAGTAGGAGAAGTCAGACAGGAATGATGGGTGTGGTTTGGGAGGGCGGTAGACAACAGCCATGACTGACTGTGTGTGACCAGAGAGTTTAAAAGCCAGGTGTTCAAATGATGGAGCAGATGAGATGGAGATGAGGTTGGTCTTGATGTCTTGTCGGTGTGTACCCCTGCCTCGCGCGCCTTGTCTTGCGTCTTGCCTTGCGTCTTGTGTCTTGCCTTGTGTCGAGATCACGCATTTAAGGCTTACTATTTACGCTGGACCTTCTCACAAGTAGTCAGGGCTACCCAAGATGATGCAGTGACCTTAAAGGAGTTCTGGAGGAATTACAACATCTACGATGGCATCAAAAACATTGCAGATTCTTGGGAGGAAGTGAAGAAAACCAACATAAAAGGAGTGTGGAACAAATTGTGCCCCCAATTCGCACATGGTTTTAAGGGGTTTACAGCTGAGGACATCGCCGAACCCAGGCAAGCTGTGGTTGATATTGGTAATAATCAACTGCAGTTAGACATCAATGAAGATGATGTCCTAGACTTGCTTGAATCCCATGCCGAAGAACTGACCAATGAGGACCTTATGGAGCTGGAGCAGCAGATGATAGCATTTGAGGAAGAAGGCCGGGACCTAGAAACCCCAGAACCCAAGAAGTTTTTGACAAAGGAGTTAGCTGAAGCCTTTCGTCTCATTGAAGCAGGGATGGCAAAGTTAGAGGAGCAAGATCCTAATGCAGAGAGGTTCACCAAAGTTTACCAGATAGTTATCGACGGCCTCAGCTGCTACAAGGCCATTTATAATGAGAAAAAGAAAAGCTCTGTTCAAGCCTCCCTTGATGTTTACTTTAAGAAATTGTCTCCAGAAGTAAACCCCCACTCTCCAGCAGCAGAATCAGACCCTGACTCTCCAGTAGCAGTATCAATCCCTGACTCTCCAGCACCAGGTCCATCCTCTCCAGCACCAGGTCCATCCTCTCCAACACCTGGCCCATAATATCGGAGAGATATATCAAGGTATGATCGTTTCAAGGTATGCAAGACATCAATTGGAACGAGAGTAAGTTAGTGTTACCCTTTAATCATTATCTTTTATTTTCTATCTAAACAGTTTAAGAAATGTTTCTTTAATGTTTTTATACCTATAGATGTTTTCGGTAAAATATATACTGCATACTAAGACAAACATTTGACTAATTGACGCTAGATGTGAACCGTACATAACTGTTCCGACTTACATACAAATTTGACTTAGACAGACTTAAAAACGGAACTCGTTCGTAACCCGGGGACTGCCTTTATGTATGTGATATTGATATTGATATTGATATTCTTTAATCACAATGGTTGTGCATTTATGAGAGGCACAACATATTGAAAATGTGATAATCGGGATTGTTTTTTTCGTGAAGACAAAACTCATCTTACTGTAATTTACCAAATGCCCGTCCGCCTGTCTGTCTGTCCGTCCGTTCGGAGGTACCGCAAAAACGGCTGAACCGATCGCAACGATATTTTGGGTGGGTAATCCTGGGACCCCCTGGAGTAAAATAGGCTATATTGTTTTTCCAATTTCAGCTTTGGCCTCCAGTATTTCCAGGTTTGGACTCCCGCATAACATTACTTTCCCGGGTGCCGCACAAGCGGCTGCACCGAGTGCTGCACTGTTCGGCTTCACCGATCGGACTCGGTGACCTCGGACAAAGACCTTTTATAAAGACATGGGTTGAATCCCCGCTTGAGAGAATGCCAACCCCCTCCCCGCCATCACGGTCGTCTCTCCAACTCACAAGCCCACGAGATATGCGGAAAGGACGACCCAAAACCAATTATCTTCTTTTTGATTCGTACATAAACATCATTAAAAGTAAATAATGACCTCGGCCAAAGTTCAAACGACGTGAGTGTTTAATCTCTACATGAGAGAATTCCACATAGCTATTTGGGCAGTGTATAAGCCAACAGATCGCTGTCTCCATCGATCTTGCCAAGGCCGTAACACCTGTCGGCTCAAAATCCTTTTAACTGTTGACTTGGTAGTTTTTACAATGAAGGAAACATTAACAATGTTGTTAAGAGTTTATTTTGTGATTAATTTGTGATTGGAGTTATGTTGTTTGGAATGAAAAAAGAGATATCGAGTTCAAGTAAATGACGACATGCCGTGATGTTTTCTAAACGTGAACTTCACGGATTGCCATATGCATATTCGCCAAGGACCCACGATCGATGTTTCTATACGTGAACATACCCATTTGTTTGCGAACGGGTACGTTTTTCATGGAAGTCCTTCACGAACTTGCTGCCCATGCCTGACGTGCGACTGAGGGTGCTACAGGAATGTGGAATTTATTGGTTTCATGCTTTGGCATTCCCCGTATCTGCATTGCCTGTTTGCTGCTGGCCTCCCACCCGTGTGTAGCACGGGTATCTCACTAGATGTTGTTACACTTCAATTACTCCTCCATGATATTTATAATGATTAATGACAAAATACCAGCTGTTTAATTAGGTGCCTTGTGGGAGTGGAAGCTGGCTCTCAGCAATGTCGTTATTAGTATTATTATTCTGAACATGAATTTTTTTTTTTACTGCTCTTTGGTGATGAAAGCTTGAATTGTATCAGCTCTATCAAACGTGAATAATGGAGGATCATCTGAGAATTTGAGGTTTCTTTGAATCATCTCAATATGCCACTAGAAAGGCTAACACATCTGATGAGAAAATATAATAATAAGTTGGGCATGAATGGAGCATCAAAAGAGATGTTATTGATGTATGAAAAATGAACAATGTACATGCATGTGGAAATCCCCCAAACAAATTCAATATGCAGAGGCCTACCAGATGGAATGGGGTAAGCTCATAAGCAGATGGTTGTGCATGCATACGGATTTGAGGCTTTCTCTGTATCTCTGTCCGTCTGTCTTTATCTATCATTCTCACTCTCTATCTGTCACACGACCACAATGTCACTATTAATCTTAATCTCCGTCAAAATACTCTCTCACTCTTTATCATGGTTCATGTTGCGAAGCATCTCCTATTTAAACTGCCTCCCAGGTGGAATTTTCATGCGCATTGATCAATCTGCAGCTGGAGACCTGGCTTAGGACAGCAGGCAATTTTGGTCAGTCCAATATAGATGGAATATGGACTTGTGCTGCTTACAGGATCGTCACTGGACGTGAGATGTTTGGAATGCGTACATACATCAATACGGCAAATAAAATTAACCCAAATATAATCGGCTTTTATTGTCACCTACCCAACTCATCCACCAAGTTTCGTCCAAATCCGTCCATAACTTTTTGAGATATTCTGCTCACAAACAAACAGACAAAGAAACAACAAATATGTCGTGCATAACACAACACCTGCGAAATCCCTAAAATAAGTTGTTAGCCTTTGGCTTATGTTGACCTCAAAAGTTATTGGTGGTTGAATTTTGTGATATGATATGCAAATCCTCTTCAAATTTCAAGTCAATCAGATGAAAATTGAGGGTTTTAGAAATTTCACCTCAGTTGTTTACCTTTGGCCTATGTTGACGTTTTGGTATATGTTGACCTAATAAAAATTATTGGGGGTTGAATTCAATGATCAAATATGCAAATCTTCAATTTTCAAGTCAATCAAATGAAAATTGCCGATCTTAGAAATTTGGCCTATGTTGAGCTTTTCACCTTTGGACCTCAAAAATAATTGGTGGTTGAATTAAGTAACCGGATATGCAAATCCTCTTCCAATTTCAAGTAAATCGGATGAAAATTGAAGATTTCAGAAACTTCACCTAAGTTGTTGACCTTTAGCCTATGTTGACCTTTTGGCCCATGTTGACCTCAAAAATAATTGGTGGTTATCATTGACCTGATATGTAAATCCTCTTCAAATTTCAAGTAAATCGGATGAAAATTGAGGATTTTAGAAATTTTACAAAGTTGTTGACCTTTCGCCTATGTTTACCTTTTGACCTCATAAATCAATCGGCTTCTTCCTTATGACCACCTTTACCATTTGGTGATGTTTCGTAAAGATCGGTTGAAATTGTGACCTCCTGGTGATTGACATACAGACATACAAACAGAGACAGACAGACAAACAGGTGAAAACATAACCTCCGTCCACCTTTGGTGGCAGTGGTAATAAATTAACGTTAATGCGAAATAGTTTGCTAATTTTTGCATTTCTATCTAGTTTCAAATCGATTGTGATGGGGAATACTCTGGAGACATTCAAATATGACAAACAACTGCTGTAGGGGGCACACAGTGAAACACCTTCCTTCCTTCACTGCTGCAGTTGTGAATGAAGGCAAAGTTCTAACGATGTAAGAATCAATGAGGCAAGTAATGTGTTACCAGGAATCGACAACAGTTTAAACAGCATGGGATAGAACCTAAAAGGAATAGAGGGCGTTTGCAACAGTTTTGGAAGAGCAAGGTAACATGGCTGCAGAAATCTATGAATGTGGAATCCCAGCATGACGTGCTCAGATGTCAACTTTGAACAGGCCAACCCAAATGTGTAAATGATTCATAAAATGTAGCTGAAATGTAATGCAGAAGTCGCCTGTCCAATCAACAGGATGCAAATTGCTTTCTATTGTATGATACATATATATATTTAAGCACAAAACTAGAACAAGAAGGGGTTTACCTGTTTGATGTTCCCATCTGAGAATCCCACTTGGTTCATGATGTTGAGATCCACAGTTCAAATCCCATATAATGTGTTGATTTATATCCAATGTCTGTAAATGTTCATGCTAAAGTAGATGGATGTCTCCCAGTATCCCTGCGCTGCATGTGATGTACTGTATGTACAAATCTAACCAGCACTCTCACACAGGCAATTCGAACATCTCCACTATATAGGATATTCTTCTCACTTCAGAGGATGAGACAGATGACCACAGAGTGTTTCAGTGCAAACAAGTTTGTCACCTCTCACCTTTGTATCTTTTGATCCAGTCTCTCAGCTCTCTTTCCTCTCTCTGTCTCTCTGTCTCACATCTACCACCAACAGTATCCTTGGATAAGACGCAATCGTTGAGCAACCCATCAAATTGTCTACATCTTTGCTTTGTTTCGTTTGAAGATTCATGCTCTTATCTTTGTCCGATTATGCTTTTTTCTCCAACCATTCATGATCGCTTCATGCTAAGCCTTTGCATTTCATCCTATGTAGTCAGGTCGGTTGATCTCTCACAGGAGATAATGGGGTTTTATGTGAGTGGTCTAATTTTGGAGACTTTGTACACTTAGAAAGTTGGCTAACCCCCGCTCTTGCAGGGAAAATGGCCGTAAAATGCCTGTTGTTGTTGTTGTTGTTGTTGTTGTTGTTGTTGTTGTTGTGTACACTTAGAAAGTTGCAAGTAAAACTTTTTAATTCTGAAAGTATCAGCAACGTTTCATTTGTTTATTCTGGCACAATTTAATGTCACGCACCTCCGCTCGGCAGTTTGAAACACACCAAGAGTGGGATTTGTTTAAATACGAGCTCAAAAAGACCAAATTGGGTCAAAGGGAGACAGCAATGTCCCAAATGGTTAAATGCAGAGCCAATTTGCACCAATGGAATGAAAGAGTAACAGCTTCTTGATTATAAACAAACAAAAACTGAAATTAAATGGCACATAATACCCATCCGCCATCAATAATATGGATGCATATCAAGGATCTTCATCGAGGACACAGCCCTCAAACTTACCTTAAAATGAGACATGTGGATTTACACTTCAACAACTAAATATATTTACAGATACACACAGTATTATACACTCTGTATTCAAAGCCACAAGGTGCATGAAACAGCCATGTGTTGTGCTGACGAGCCCCAAGAAGGACGGAACTAGTCGGTAGTTTTGCTCTTCATCTGCTTCGTGACACCATTTGATCTTGGCATGTTTGTACTGTGAGAGGCCCTTCTGGAGCTGCAGTCATGACGTCGCCATGACTGTGTCATCATGGCATTCGTCCAGCTCGGCCAACTTAATCATCCTCATAAAACTGCCGGACCACTTAAAACAACAATGATGCCTCCTGGTTTTGATTGCTGGGGCGGAAGCCAATGTACCCATGTGGCAGATGGCACTGGTTGATTCCAGATTGTGCAGCAATAGCTGTAATGATACTCTATCTGGTATCCTCACCAAACACAGTTAGTCGTGGCCAAATTGTCCAAGCATGGACAATTTCAAGGCTACAATATAGTCGTGGCCAAAAATATATATATATAGTCATGGCGAAAAATATTGGCACCCTTGCATGCACCATCTTTTCCAGAAAATAGTTGAAATTTAAAAATCTTTTAGTATCCACATATGTATTTCTTTGGTTTGCAGTAGAACAAAATAAAAAAGTTGAAAAAATTACTAAATCTTAGCTTATTCCACACACAAATCCTAAAATGGCCCTGACAATATTTTTGGCACATTTTAGAAGTTGTTGGAGATAATTGGATTTCAAGCAGGTGATTCTCCTTTACTTTGGAATTGAACTCACCGATGGTGAGTTGCAGGTGCCTGCAATATAAAAATCACTTATGCAACCAGTTTGAATGGAGAAAAGGAGTCATTCTGCTGTTTTGTGTCACTGTATGTACTGCAATGAGCATGGAGAAAAGAAAGAAAACCAGAGAATTATCTGAGGAAATCAGACACAAGATTGTAGCCAAGCATGGACAATCTCAAGGCTACAAGTCCATCTCCAGAGACCTTGATGTCCTGTGCCCACCGTACGCCATGTTATCAGGAAATTTAAGGCCCATGGCACTGTAGCCAACCTCCCTGGACGTGGCCGCAAGAGAAAACTTGATCGAAGATTGCAGCGAAGGGTTGTTCGAATGGTGGAGAAAGCACCCCAATCAACTAGCAAACAGATTCAAGCTGATCTTCAGACACAAGGTACGATAGTTTCAACTCGCACCATCCGTCGCCAACTCTCAATGAAAGGGGGTTCTATGGTAGGAGACCAAGGAGGACCCCACTGCTGAGAAAGCCCGACTGGAGTTTTCCAAAACACACCTGAACAAGCCAAAATTCTTCTGTGAGAATGTCATATGGACAGATGAGACCAAATTAGAGCTTTCCTGTCAAGCACATCATCTCTATGTTTACTGAAAACAAAATGAAGCCTTCAAAGAAAAGAACACCTTCCCTACAGTCAAACATGGAGGAGGTTCAGTGATGTTTTGGGGTTGCTGTGCTGCCTCTGGCACTGGGTGCCTTGAATGTGTGCATGGCATCATGATATCAGGAGATTACCAAGGCATTTTGAAGCGCAATGTTCAAGCCAGTGTCATAAAGCTGGGTCTCTGTCGAAGGTCATGGGTCTTGCAGCAGGAAAATGACCCCAAACAAACTTCAAAAATCACCCAGGAATGGTTTTAGACAAAATGCTGGACTGTTCTGAAGTGGCCAGCAATTAGTCCAGATCTAAATCTCATTGAACACCTGTGGGGAGATCTGAAAACAGCAGTTGGGAGAAGGAACCCTTCAAATATGGGAGAACTGGAGCAGTTTGCACAAGAATAGTGGGCCAAACTGCCAGTAGAGAGGTGTAGGAAGCTTATTCATGGTTATAGGAAGCGCTTGACTGCAGTTATTTTGACAAACTCGGTGCTACCAAATATTAAGTCCAGTGTGTCAATAATTTGGTCAATGCCATTTCTTTTTATTTTCTGATTTAAAAGGATATATTAAGTTCTGAATCAACAACTAAGGTTCTGTAATATTAACAGTGAAATCATGAATGGTGGAGACCAAATACTTTCCTCAATTTCAGATTATTTTTAGAGAAAATTGTGAGTTATTTGAAAAAAGTGAAAGGGTGCCAATATTTTTGGCCATGACTGTATATATACAGGGTGTTTCAAAAAGAGTGATACAACTTTAAACGTTTATTTACAAAGAAACAAACCTCAGGAACGTGAACCAAACATTTATTGAAAGCATATGACATGGTATTTTCTATCACTGATTGCTATAGCAGTAAAGTCACTGCTAGAGTTAGTGAAAGCCCAAGGTCTGAAATTGGCATTTACCCAAAATCCTTGTAATAGACGTTCTCGATGTGTGCCCCTCTATGGTTCAGTCAGGCACTGATCCTGACTCCAAAGTTCTGTCCAACTTTACTGCAGGTCTCAGGTGGTTCTGCCCCCCAGAAAATGTTGTTGTGGTTGTTTATGGCACCGTTCAAGTGGAAAAGGGTTTCATCACTGAACCACATCAGGTTGATCCATTTCGGGTACCGCTCCATCTTGTCACTGAGTCAATTGCACATATCAAGTCTCCTTCTCATGTCATCCTGACTCCGTTTATGCCTTATAGAGATGATGAATGGGAAAAGCTTCAGTTCCTTAGTGAGGATATACCAGACTGATGTTTGTTTGATTCCCAGCTCCTGGGAGCGCCGGCGGTGGGCCTTCTTGGGACTGTCCACTGCAGAATCCCACATGGCGTCGATGTTGGCTTGGCTCTTGGTTACTGATGCTTGCCTGCCACTGTTGCCCTTGCTCTGGTTGTGTATCACCCTTGTGCCCAAAATGTTTCACAATACGTTGAATGGCACAATTTGTGGATCCATCACGTGTTCTGAGGTCGTATTCCCGGCAGAACCTCCGGCGGGTGCCTACATATGATTTAGTCTCATACCACAGAGCCACCACTTTTGTCTTCTGCTCACTGTCAATGGCATAGTTGAGCTACGGATCGAGAAATCCCAGGGAACAAATACCATGAGTCAATTGCAGAACAAATACCATGTATATGTACACATATACATACATATACATACATATATATATATATATATATATATATATATATATATATATTGTTGCGGTTTTGAGAACCCTTCACTAGTAAATTTTTGTAAATGTTCCCTTATAAATAATCCCCTGTAAATATTCCCATTTTTGGTGTAAAAGGTCAAAGGTCACACCCTAGTTAGGCCACGAGCAACACGTAGCAACCCATAGGCTTCTTCTTTAGTTATTTCATTAGTATGTGTTTCAGGTAAGGATCTGTTTCCAATAGTTGAATCTGCGTTGTATTAATCAAATAACCTCGGCCCTTCAATTATCCCCAATCTCTCTCTCTCTCTCTCTCTCTCCAAAGTGCCAGTAGCTGTATTGCCGTCGTCGCTGCCTTTTGGTTTGTTCCTGCCCGCCGCCATAAGCCATGTGGCAGAGTGGGAGAAAAAGGGAGGAGCGGCCAGGAACATAGGCGTGGCCCCATCAACGCGTCACGAGGGGAGGTACCAATGAACCCTCGTGACCAATCCGGGCCGAGGCGTGTTCACCGGTAAGCGAAGCGGACGCGGCTTGATATGCGAGGCTTGTGATAAAAGCGCGAGCGCGAAGCCCTTTTACGCAAATGCGGGGGAGATCGGCAGATGCGAGGAGAGAAGATCGGCAAACTCGAGAGAACAGCGCAGAGGCGGCGAATGTAAGAACATTGCGCGGAGGATCGCTTGGGACGATCGTGTGATACGGACTGCCGTGGTTTTGAGAGTGTTCGGCACGCTTATACGTACGCGCATTCCAGCCCCTCGCATATGTAAGGTCCGGTCGCGTGCCAACGGGACGCGAAGCTGCCTGCCGTTCTTCGCCCGCGGACCCGGAGCCTGGACCATCCCATCGCCTGGAACCATCTGCCTGGACCTTCCTCCCCTACCAGCTACCATTCCGTCTGAGTCTGACTGTTTGTCCTGGGGTCGTGATAAGTTAAGACTGTTTAGATAAGCTTGCCCTATGTCCTTTTATTTCCTTCTTTTGTATATTCTTCCCTTCTTTCGTTTCCTCTTGTAGTTAGTTAATAAACCATATTTGTTCTTCCTTCACCCTTCTTATTCTTTGCTTCCTCTCATCCGATCGCTTGCGTCCTGTCCCCAATTGAGTACCTGTGGCACGATTTGGCCAACCGCTTTAAATCGGGTTTAGTCCTTTGGTTAATGGCTCGGATCGTGGATTGCTAAACTGCTCGGCAATTACCATCACATCCGTGGTTCGAGCAGGGACTCATCTTCCTGCTTTGCGGAGAGATTGGTGAAGGTATTTGGGAAACTTTTGACCAATCACCCTGGCCAATCGCATCCCGCAAAGGAGCGGGATAGTTCCAGGACCGGAGACGGCCAGCTTAACGAGACAAGGGGATTAACCCCCCCTTGCTAATGGGAGTGCCATACTCTGAGATCCGTAACAATATATATGTATATATATATATATATATATATATATTTTTTTCATATATATATATATATATATTTTCATATATATATATATATATATTTTCATATATATATATATATATATTTTCATATATATATATATATTTTTTCATATATATATATATATATTTTCATATATATATATATATTTTCATATATATATATATTTTTTTTCATATATATATATATATATATTTTCATATATATATATATATATATTTTCATATATATATATATATATATTTTCATATATATATATATATATATATATTGTTGCGGATATGAGGATTGTGTTTTTTTAATTGTGTTGTATTGTAGTAAATGGTTGTGCATTATTGCTTTATTCTGGACCCTCCTGCCTCCAGTCTGTTGTATAAAGGTCAAAGGGCGTTCCCGTAGTTAGTTCCATAAAGCATACACGTTAGCCAATCATAGATTTCCCCCTGGTTGATAGTTATGTCTTTATTATGTGTATTAGGGTAAGGCCTTGTCTCCCATTAAGATGACACTCCATTGCACCAAGTGAAATAGAGTAGATTCCTTTCACTTTCCCCTTTCATCATCGCCAAGCCTCGATTGCCAATTACATCCCCTCCAAAACCACCATTGAACATGTGCTCGGGTCGGGGAAGACGGGCGTGCCCGCCCGTTGTCATCAAGGGCGGAGCCAGAGGGTCGCGCGACCAACCAGGGCCGAGGTGAGCACACCGAGGGGCGTGTCCTAAAGGCCGGCGGCTTGATCGCCGGAGGCGCTATAAAAGCGCGCGCGCAAGGTACTGCGTGAGAGCATCCAGCAGCGATTCTTGTCCAAAAGAGATCATCCAGTAAGAGCATCCAGCAGCGATTCTTGTCCAAAAGAGATCATCCAGTAAGATCATCCAGAGAGATCATCAAAAGAGGATATCCAGGGAAGCACAAAGCCTGCTATTCGTTGCCTTGCTCGCCCAAGTTGGACCAAGAGAGAAAGAGTTGTTGGACCAAGAGAGAAAGAGTTGTTGGACATGGAGACGTGCGTGGTTGTTGAGTTGAGTGGTTTGACAAGACGAGAGAGACGAGTCCTGAAAAGAGCACGCGATGTCCAAACAGCGGCAGCTTCAGCAGCAACAGTGGCAGCCACAGCAGCAACACAGCAACTTGGGGCCTTGACGGCAGTTTTGAGCGGGGCCGCGAAGGAACGGCGGCTGCCAAACGCGCCGATCATGCTGCAGTGTCCGTTGGACCTTCCTCTCCCTCCAGCCATCCACCTCCTGCCTTTCCATCCTTTTGTGTACGTGAGTTTGTTCTGTGTGTCTTGTCCATGGGTATTTAATTAAGCTTGTATAAGGTAATAATTGCACTGTGTCTCTAATTCTTCTGTATATTATTTTCTTATCTTTCCTTCTTCCTTGGTTACTTTGAGCGTGTATATAGTAGGAATAAATTTAGTAGTATTTCCAACCTTTTTTTCGTCTTCTTCTTCTTCTTCACATCCGTGTCGCTTTTGTCTTTTCCATATTGAATATCTGTGGCGCGATCCGGCCAACGTTCGGGAATCGGGTTAGTCGGGGTAACTGTTAGGGCCGCGGGGCCTCCGCTCGGCAAAACCAACATCTTATCCGCGGTCCGTAACAATTGGTGCCAGGAGTGGGATACGAGGCCCGAACCAAATTTTTAAAACATCAAAAAAAAATTTGGTCAAAATTTGGAGCGGCCGAAATTTGGTTTGTTTTAAAGAAAAAACCCGAATTTTGAAATCGCGCCATGGATAGTCAAGGCAATCGGATGCAGGTGGGTGAGCTAGAAGAGGGGTTAGGGGTAACTCAGGACCGGAGGGAAGAAATGGTGGAGGAGAACAATGAGGAGGTGGTTGAGGAGGTATCAGGCGCACAAAATGGCGCCCTCGCGCACATGGTTATTGCGGCGCCAAATTTAGCCGTGCCCGTGGTCGCGGCAGCTGAGCCAGAGATGCCAGAGTACATGCGAGTCTTTATGATTCAAATGATGGCAAAAATGGATGCCCAAAGTGATAAGTCCACCCGAGAGCGAAGAAAAATGGGTGAGCGATTGGAGGGCCAAATGGGGGTAATGAGGGACGAAGCGAGGGGTACCAGTGCCCAAATTGGGAAGATAGACAGTAAATTTGAGGGGTTAGCCAAGAAATTTGAGGGGTTTGACAATGGGATAGAAGGGGTGAAACATGGGTTAGAGGGGTTAGAAAACAAGATGGAAAACAAATTGTGGGAAATAGGGGAGCAATCCGCCTGATAAATTAAACAAATGAGAGAGCAGATAGAGGAGGTGAAAATCGGGGTAGAAACCAAATTGGATGCTCAGAGGGATGAATTGGGACAGATGAGGGTGGCATCTACAAAAGAGAGGGAGGAGATGAAGGAGGAGATACGACGAGGTGTAAGCGAGGAGGTCTCGGGGGTACGCGAGGAGGTAAAGCGAGGTGAAAAGCGTATGGAGAAAGAGGTGAGGAATAATACGGCTAGGTTACAGGGGGGAATAGAGGGTCTGACGAGGGGAGTAGAACAGCTGACAGTGGGACAAAAGGAACTCGTAGACCAAGTGGAAAAGAACACTGCAATAATCAGGGGGTTAAAAGCGACACAAAAGGACATTAAAAATGAATTAATAGCGACACAGAAGGAATGTCAGATAGTCCATGAGGGGTTGACGAAGAAGTTGGAAGAGGTGACAGAAGTAATGGAGACAAAGGACCGAGAGGTGAGGACGCACATAGAAACGGTTAAAGTAGCGTTAGAGGAAGAGATAGAGGGGGCGCACCGGGAGATGAAGGAGGTAAAGGAAAAATTAGAGGAGGTGGAAGAAGGGGTGAGTGAAATTAAGAAGAGACGGAGGGGAACTAAAAAGGAGATAAGGGAGGAAATGATGGAGTATGTGCAAGGTCGGTGCTCAAATCATGATGATGTGCTCACCAACCAAATAAAGATTTTGCAGGTGGCAGAAGAGGTGCGACGACGAGGTACCGAGGTGAGTGGCGATATACGAGGAAATGTATATGATGTGAGGGGAGCTTCAGTCGGCTTGGGGGTTGATTTAGACCCGGGTGTTCGTGAGGGACCAATACCCAATAGTGAGGTGTATGACTCGTCCGGAGTGTGTGGAAAGAGGTACGGTGTGCGAAGGAGGAGGTGTGCGAGAATGTCCGACTCTGGGGTGTGTGAGGAAAAAGTGCACGCCGAGGAGTGAGTGTGCTGTCGAGAGTGAGTTGGTCGTAGCGCGTGTGCGAGGGGGCACATGGAAGCGTGGAGTGGGGAGTGTTACGGAGGAAGTAACGAGAGAGTGTGCGCAAGAGGATGCGCGAGAAAGGTGTGTAACGGATGGGTGCATGAGGAAAGAGTGCGCTGTCAAAAGTAAGGAAGAACGCACACCTGTGGTGAGTGTTACGGAGGGTGTAACGGGAGAGTGTGCGCGAGAAAGGTGTGTAACGGACGGGTGCATGAGTACAGAGTACGCTGTCGAGAGTAAGGGTGAGTGCGCGACCGAGTGTGGAGGTGAGAGTAGTAAGAGTGACACGGAGCGTGAGTTGGTTGTGGCAGGTGAGAGAGGATGTACACCTGGAATGGAAGGATGCACACCTGGAATGGTAGAGCGGGTGTGGGAATGCACACTTGAGTTAGTAGTGAGGCACGTGGTTGGGTGTGCAAGTGAGAGCACACCTGTGGTTGTCACAGAGGAGGTGACCGAGAAGGGGGCGCGTAGAGGTGTGTTGGTGAGGTGTGCGAACGACGAGTGTGTGCAAAGGTGTGCGGTGGTCAGGTGTGTGACCAAGTCTGTGAGCGAAAGAACGAGTGCAATGACGAAGTATGCGGGGTGTACGGGCGGCGTTGGAGCACCGAGCTCGGTGAGGGTGAAAGGGGTAGCGTATGCGTGTGAGCATGCAGGTGAAGCATCGACGGTAACCGGGTTAGCGGTTAGAACGACATTTAGCCGAATCGGGCCCTCGGTGCATGCCGAGCAGCTTCGCGTGCCGCGAGGACCAGCGGGGATCCGAACCACGGCGGTTTCGAAAGAACCGCCGTATGCGAGCCACGCTGGGCCTCGCTCGGAACGGCCGCGTCCGTGCTCCACTAGGCGGAGCGGGCAGCCCGATAGGAAGGGTCGTCATGGCGACCCCTTTTTGTTGACGCATTCCGGCAGGTCGAGATCGGGCCATTGGATGGCTCCGTGCCGAGGTGGTGCGTGGGATCTCGGCCCGGGTAAACCTCCTTCCCTGCACCGAGTGCCGGACGTATCCAGCCGCTGGCACCAAACAACCCGCATTCATTGCTCGGCTTTACGAAGCCGAGCTTTAGAAGTGAATTGGCGCACCGAGAGGCTCTAGTGAGTAGACGTGATGATGAGAATAGTGTTTTGGCCCCGAAATTAGAAAAACAAAATTTGATGATTGGGAGAGTAAGGATTGGCAGATGATTGGCAAATTTTTGATTTGTTGAATTTGGACGAGCAAAATTGATTGTGGAAGATACCCGATGTGATGGGATGGCAACTCTGCCATCTCTCACAGCGGGGGCAAAGGAGCACTAGATTTATGGGGTTTATGGCAGTAAAAACTAGCCCGGGAGGGTTAGGATATAATGTAGGGATCTAGAGAAGATGACCTTAGGTAACGTTAAGATTAGGTAGTGACGATACCGGTAGTGGGGACGCAGGTAGGTTAGTGTGGATGATAATGACGTGGTATGTGCTTAGTTTAAAGGGAAGACGGGGAGCACTAAGTTAGCAGGGCAACAGGTAGATGAGATGATGCCGTGTGTATGGTGAACAGGTGTGATTGCACAGGTGTGCAACTGAACAGGTGTATGGAGCAGTGTTTGAGTGAGAGATGGTGATGTGTGTTATGCTGACCAAATGGTCCAGGAAGGAAGGAGGGTGCAGATGGCACCAGGTAAGATTGCACAGGTGTGCAACAACAGGTGTATGGAGAATGGTTGTGTGAAATACATGGAGTGTGGAATATATGGAGTGTGGAATATATGGAGTATTGGAATGGATGGTCGTGGAGTGAGTATGGTGGAAATTGTGGAGTGGAGTGGATGGTGCGAAGGTGTGAATGGGGGAAGAGTGGACCCCCATCACGAATACCCGGGGCGGGTAGTGTAAGTGTTAGGTAGAAGGTATAGGTAAATTGTGGTTGGATATTGGCATCTGTGGTGCGGGTGAAAGAATGGTATTTGAATGGGTGCATTAGTGTTGTGGAAATGGCTGGGCGTGTAGCCTGTTAGTGTGTGTAGTTGGTTTGGGCACTCCACCACTGTGAGGATGTCGGCCAGGTGAGGCCGCAGGTGGGCTCTGGGAGCCGGTAGAGTTGTTGTGGATGGGGCCCGAGGATCCGGAGGACAGACCCGGGTAGCCCAGTGCCAGAGGGCACCAAGGGGTGACAGAGCCAGGAGGGGCCTTCCCCAGTTAGATAGGTTAGGGTGAGGAGCTAGGTAAGCTCGGGTGGCAACTGCAGTGGTGGAGGTGTGCAGGTGGGTAGACCTGCTGGGCGAGCTACACGCCCCAGTCCTGAAATTGTGCAAGGGCACAGGGAGTTGCATCGGGGGAGTGAGACCCCAAATTGAGAAGCACCACAGTTTGGGCAATGGGAATTGGTTTTTAGAACCCATAGTGTAAGATGGCCAATGGATTGGCAGGGAAAGACCCTGGGTAGTGTAAAGAGTATTAAAGTCATTTAGAGGATAGTTAGGATTGAAGTCTCCTCGCACCATCTGCATCCACTCACCTGGGATGACGTACCTCCACACCATGCCAGATGGTTTTTGTTATTTTTATGATGCAAATGTTTTGGATTGTGAGACGCATCATGACGTGGGTGTGACATTGTGCTTTGTGTTCCATCTCTTCCTCCTTATGAGGATTGATGATGAATTGGGTGATGGCAAATTTTGGATAGAGGGATTGTGGGAACGAATTTGGTGTAGAAGAGATATGGGGAGACGTGACAGTAGCGACGGATTTGTAAATGTGTAGATTGTTGTACATATGGGGTAAGGGCAAGGGTAGTGTAGGTGACAAGGGGGGGTGACGTACGGTAGGGACGAGCTTTTCTCACTTCGCTCTCCGTACGCACTTCGCCTTGCATTGCCTTGATTGATGTGTACCCTTGTGACCTTACCCCTCGCTCATCTGTCTTTCCCCCCCTTTGTCTCCCACATGAGGACCTGTGCGCCACTGGGCGCCGAGGGGAGCGTGCGTGAGTCCGCCATTGTGCGCCCGGAACTCCCAGAACCAGCTGTCGGCATCGATGCACCACATTATGGACCACATGTCTGTGGCCGAGCACCACTTATGGACCCCATGGGTTGTGGCATGGCCCCTCTGCTGGAACCGGCCATGAAGGCCCAAAATCTTGCTGGCTGACCTTGATCACAGGGCACCGATGCCCCACAGGTGAACCACACTAGTCGACCCTGTGGGCCATAAATAAAATAAATAAAAATGGACACGTTGGGTGCATTTTAATTCCACCAATAGGCCGCCAGCAAAGAAGATGACAACACCTGGAAAATAATAATAGCCAGCAGAGGGAGCCGAAGAGCAAGAGACCACCTGCAGGGTTAGGGGTTGTTTTTATTTTTATTCATGAACAATGATGACTGTGCACCGATTGGTGCTTGAGGGTGTGTTGGTGCGTTTTGGGTGCTTTCATGGTGCGTCGATGCAGAGCAGACTGTCTCCCCCCAGAAAGAACAATCACAGGTCCTGGGTTAGTTTTGTAAATAAAAGCAGAGTCATTGTAAATAATGCTCCCCACCGTCAGTGTATAGTTGAAGACCATTCCGCAATTCGGTTAGCTGTGGGCGTGAGTCTGTTAGGTAGGGTGCAATGGAGCAGCGGGACATATTTATTTATGTTTTAAAACTGTCGCACTCAGGGTCAGGTTAAAAGTAGAGGGAACTACACCTACGTGTCACACTAAATTAAAGTTATAGGCCCGGTTGTGCCTAAGAGGAGGAGGGTGCAGTGTTGCGGATATGAGGATTGTGTTTTTTTTATTGTGTTGTATTGTAGTAAATGGTTGTGCATTATTGCTTTATTCTGGACCCTCCTGCCTCCAGTCTGTTGTATAAAGGTCAAAGGGCGTTCCCGTAGTTAGTTCCATAAAGCATACACGTTAGCCAATCATAGATTTCCCTCTGTTCAATAGTTATATCTTTATTATGTGTATTAGGGTAAGGCCTTGTCTTCCATTAAGATGACACTCCATTGCACCAAGTGAAATAGATAGATTCCTTTCATTCCCCATTCCCACTCCAAAAACTTTCATTGCCAAGCCTCGATTGCCAATTACATCCCCTCCAAAACCACCATTGAACATGTGCTCGGTTCGGGGAAGACGGGCGTGCCTGCCTGTTGTCATCAAGGGCGGAGCCAGAGGGTCACGCGACCAACCAGGGCCGAGGTGAGCACACCGAGGGGCGTGTCCTAAAGGCCGGCGGCTTGATCGCCGGAGGCGCTATAAAAGCGCGCGCGCAAGGTACTGCGTGAGAGCATCCAGCAGCGATTCTTGTCCAAAAGAGATCATCCAGTAAGAGCATCCAGCAGCGATTCTTGTCCAAAAGAGATCATCCAGTAAGATCATCCAGAGAGATCATCAAAAGAGGATATCCAGGGAAGCACAAAGCCTGCTATTCGTCGCCTTGCTCGCCCAAGTTGGACCAAGAGGGAAAGAGTTGTTGGACCAAGAGAGAAAGAGTTGTTGGACAGGGAGACGTGCGTGGTTGTTGAGTTGAGTGGTTTGACAAGACGAGAGAGACGAGTCCTGAAAAGAGCACGCGACGTCCAAACAGCGGCAGCTTCAGCAGCAACAGCGGCAGCCACAGCAGCAACACAGCAACTTGGGGCCTTGACGGCAGTTTTGAGCGGGGCCGCGAAGGAACGGCGGCTGCCAAACGCGCCGATCGTGCTGCAGTGTCCGTTGGACCTTCCTCTCCCTCCAGCCATCCACCTCCTGCCTTTCCATCCTTTTGTGTACGTGAGTTTGTTTTGTGTGTCTTGTTCATGGGTATTTAATTAAGCTTGTATAAGGTAATAATTGCACTGTCTCTCTAATTCTTCTGTATATTATTTTCTTATCTTTCCTTCTTCCTTGGTTACTTTGAGCGTGTATATAGTAGGAATAAATTTAGTAGTATTTCCAACCTTTTTTTCATCTTCTTCTTCTTCTTCACATCCGTGTCGCTTTTGTCTTTTCCATATTGAATATCTGTGGCGCGATCCGGCCAACGTTCGGGAATCGGGTTAGTCGGGGTAACTGTTAGGGCCGCGGGGACTCCGCTCGGCAAAACCAACATCTTATCCGCGGTCCGTAACAATATATATATATATATATATATATATATATATATATATATATATATATATATATATATATATATATATATATATATATATATACACAGGGGGCTGCAAAAGTAGGTATACAGTAATGAAAAACAAAACGTGCGCACAAAACGTATTTTATTGATTATACAAGCTTAACAATAATAACATATCAATAATAAACATATTAATCCCTCAAATGTTCAAACTGTTTGCCCCCGGCATTCACACACTCCACTAGTCGAGTGTGGACACCCATGCACACTCTGGCACAAAGGTCTTTATCAGCATCAATTTCCTGGCAAGCCTCCCATATGAACTGAATCATGGCATCAACAGAACATGGCTTGCGTGCGAAAACCCTGTCTTTTACACATCCCCAGAAAAAGAAGTCCATATGGGGTGAGATCCGGCAAACGTGGTGGCCAGTCAACGGCTCCCCGACGTCCAATCCACCTGTTGGGAAATTCTTTGTCAAGTAGCGCACGCACAGTGAGTGCGAAGTGTGGTGGCGCCCCGTCCTGCTGAAAGTAGAAGTCGTCCTGCTGCTGTTGTTCGCGTACCTGTGGTATGATTGTATCCGTCAGCATGTTCAGATACACCTGTTGATCGACAGTCCTGTGCAGAATGATAGGTCCAACGACACCTTTGCAGGACAGGTCAGCCCACACTGTCACCCCAGGTTGATTGAGCTGTTGCTCAATCGTGACTTTAGGGTTTTCAGTTGCGTAGTACACACAATTGTGCCGATTAACGGCACCCGATAGCTTAAAGTTTGCTTCATCGGACCACACGATTTTGTGCAGAATGCTGTCACCCTCTCGTTCCTCGTTCAGGATGGCTTCGCAAAATTGTAAACGCCGATCCGAGTCATCCTCTAATAAACCATGTATCAATCGGGGCACGTACATTTTCAGTCCTGCACGGTGCATCAAACGACCCAACGACCTGCGTTCAATACCCAATTCAGATGACGCCCTGTTTTTCGATTTCTGAGGGCTCTGGGTAAATGACAGGGCGACTTGCATTGCATTCTCTGGCGTTGTCACGGTGACTGGTCGACCACTCTTCGGCGAGTTGTGGATAGACCCCGTCCTCTCAAATTTGTCACGTATCCAGTAAATCGTGAGCCTCGTTGGTGGAGGCGATGCAAATGTTTCTCGCCACTGCTCTCGCACACGTTCACTATTCTCTGTCTTCCAGTACTGTTTCAAAATCCATTTGCGCTCCTCGTCCGTTGAATTACCAGCCATCGTTAAATTTCCACTTCACCTGCAAATAATAGATGTATTATAGAAAAAATTACGAAAATAAAAATATTAAAAATGGTAATAATGATTTTAATGAATTAAATGAATTCTAGTATTAAATGAATCCTAGCACCACTATTATAATACTGGTAATACTGGTATAATCCTTACTGTATACCTACTTTTGCAGCCCCCTATATACAGGGTGAGTCAAAAGTAGCACCCGATTTCTGTTTATATACAGGGTGAATCAAAAGTAGCGCCCGCGCCCGATTTCTGTTTTTTCGGCTGTCAGATTCTTTCTGGGATGTGTAGTGGAAATGGTGCGGGAGACTCAAGACTCCAATGACCGGACACAGGTTTTACAAAAGGTCATGACTTTATTATTAACTGGTTGTTCACTTTCATTCCAATACCAAATAACTACCGTTTAACTCAATGGACCAGGTCACTCTATCCGCATGGTCCTCGTTCGGCCGATGTTCCTCCGCCATTCCCGTCGGGCAGAGGTTCTGAGTATGAGTGCTCTCTCTCAGCGCTGCTCACAGGGTTCCGTTCCGTTCCGTAGGTCAGAGCTTCTGGTCACAAGTCTCCTGACTCATCGTTTGCTCTGGTTTTTATGGGCCTTGTCGCGCTAATCCTTTCTCCGCTAATGCCCCGAGGTCATGCATGCACCGAGTCCTGGCATCAGCTCGCTCCCCTCCTGCTGCGAGTTCCGTTTACCAAACGATAGGGGGGTGCTCCAGCCTGGGGCTGTGACCAGGTGGACAAGAGATTACCATGTTCGTGCACATTCTTGGCATCCATTTACGAAATCGTTACCAGTCTTTAATCAATGAGTTACCAGTGCCAATCAATAAGTTACACTGAGTTACACTTCCACAATTCCCTCATCTTTTTGTTTTTGTTTATATTAACCATTAATCTAAACATCAATATAAGTAAACAGTCAATCACTACAAGTAAACATCATTACAAGTATAAGTAAATAATCAATCACTGCAAGTAAACATCATTACAAGTATAAGTAAATAATCAATCACTGCAAGTAATCAAATTCCCTTAGGCATACACCGTCATCCTGCAAGAATCACAAAACATTTCGTTCGTCATTGACTCCTTCCATATTGTTCAATCTATTGCATTTGCATCACAAATATATTTTCAAAACAACACTTCACCATCACCAAGATACAACAATTTCACTTCATTTTCAAGTTTTGTAAAGCATCTGCACCATCTGGCAAAAATGTTTGCCTCCACACAAATGTTGACTTTGTTTGAAAGGAAGGACTGATCACTTGTGTTTGAATCCAGGTATGAAACATTTTCTCCTAATGTCTTCATAGCTCCTGCACTACTTCGTGTAGGATTTCGCTGTTGTGGTAACATTGCGGAGTCATAGACTGACCCTGCTCTCCTTGTAGCATTCTTGCCACTTTTTGCTGTAAACCATTGTAATTCCTGAACAAGGCCTTCACCCAGTTGTAGTCGACTTGCCTCCTCCCTCATTGTGAGTGGGCAGCAAGTATTGGTGTGACGTTGATTGGCCAGCAAGATGTGGAACAGGGATGCCGGATGCATCCACAATGATGTTGGGACCATGGTGTTCAGGTCATCCATGGTCCATACCAGGAGTGGCCCGCAGAATCGCGCACAGCTGTTGTGAAAAGGCACAGCCATTGGTTTGCAGCTCCATGCTGGCTCCCCGGAAGTTGGTGAAGTAATAACATATGTCCCCGCATTTCACAGAGGTTGCGGGTAAAATGTCGTTGTCCTGCAACTTCTGATGTGATGAATGTTCGAAGCCTTCGAACAAGAGTAAGTGATCGCCTTTCTTTCATATGTTGCAGTGTGATCCAGGCAAATGGTCACATAAATTTCCTTGGTGAAGGTAAGCATTCATCTCCAAGTTACACGGGAGAATGTCTTCATCATTCTTTGAGAAAGAGGGTGTATGCCATGATTAACTTCATTTTTAGCCACAAATTTTCTTTCTCGAACTTCTTCCCAATTCCGTTAGCACTCCCTTCAAAATGTGATCTCGTCTTATCCTTATGCTCAGTCACATCTGAATCTGCTTTCCGCACACACTGAATCAGATAGGGTACATCTTACCATGAAATCAGCATAATCATGTATATCTTCCGACAGTTTCACATTCAACAATTTGTTGTTTTTCCTTAACACATTCAAAAAGTTATATTCATTTATATGCGTCACACAAATAATATTCAATCAGGTATGTATTTCACTACTAAACTAAGAATAGCATCCACAATTGCTTTCAGGTTAATATAGTTCAAAAATTAACTCATGCAGGTATTTTAGCACTACTCTAAGAAAATTAATTGTATATGATTACAATCACAAATGGGAATATCTAATTCCCAACAACAATTTTCCCAAACCAACAAATTAAGCATAATGTATTATTACCATAATTCCTCTCCACTTTTCTTTTTCCTTTTTTTTTTTTTTTCTAACAGTGTGTCACTCGTGGTGATATGAGTTCACTGATATTGTAATTGACACAACTCATAACATTGTCGTTATGCCATTATCTTAATTCTACTGAATTCATTTGCAACATCACTTGATTTAATCTTTTAATCTCAGTATTTATGTCGCCATAAAAGTCTTCCTTTTCTGGTTCCACATTTCTTTCCTCATTTGTCACTTCATGCGTTATCATCGTGTTGTTGGTTGCCTTATTCAGACACACCGTCACTAAGGCTTTCAAGCAAGCCACCACTAAAACAATTGCCAATATAACTACTAAACCAACAAACAAGTCTGCTACTCCTTGTATATATTCATACCTATGACATAATTATATGTTGATGACATTCAACATTATATACCAAACTAACAAGCTTCCTAAAAGGTAAATAAAGAAAATCCCTTAATATGTAACATAAATCAGATTATTTGTCTTACCCTGATCCCCCTATCTCCCGGGGTTGAACTCAATCCCCTGATCATGAGTGTAGTTGTGATACATTTTTTACTCATGTTGTATTAATATCAGCAGGTAATTGTCTGTCATGTAGGCAAATAAATGTCACTATCCCAAGTAGGAATATCACATTTTGAAAATGTAATGTTTATCAATGCAAGGGGTGTTAAAATGTAATTCAAATGACTGTAAATCACGACTATCATTTATCTGCCACTGAATGTTCTGCTGGGCTGCTAGGTGCAGCCTCATTTTCTGTGGGATCGTCCACCTTAGCCCCATGTGCTTGTTTGCAATGAGGGGCATGAATCCAACTTTCTATTTTGGGTCCATATTTTTCCCTATTCTTATCAATCTCCTATGGTTTGTCATTTCGTTCCAAGATACCGCAACCAAAGGTTTTAACCAAAGCTCTACCAAACTATTTCCAATTTGAACAAAAAATGCCAGTGAAACAATGATTCGAAGAATTAACTTCAAGGGGTCAATAAATTTATTCTATAGCCAGATCTAATTTTCCCATCCAATAGTTTGCCTTGCCACATGTCATATTATAACACTTTAATAAACCTTCGAAAAATGTTTCCCATCTCAACAAATTTCCTTTTTTTCAAATAGCCATGTGTAACTTACGTATTTAACTACAATTTCCTCTCAATTTGTTTGGCCTAACTGGCCGCAAAAGTGGCTGCCAGCATGCAGTACCGTTTTTTATCTACCAAGGAAGTGTTCGTCCACACAAGACCTCTACCAAAATGTTGTTTGTAAAAACAAATCTGGGATTTCTGATTACATGGATGCACACTCAGGACATTTTCAGGCTGCTGTTAACAATCCACTACGATGGTAATTAATTCCTTTACCCACAATCAAATAATTAGTACAAATTGAGGATATTATCCCTATCACATTCTTTTATAGATTCATGATGTTGGATCTAATTTTTTTCCAATAATTTTCCACTGCTGTAAGGAAGAACAATAGCTCTCATAAGTCTTAGTAATATCGTACTTAATTTACCCATCATCGAATAATTTATTTACTATCCTTTCTCATCTGTTAACCAGTGACTTTGTTTGAACTCCAGAACTGAAAAACTCATAATAGTTCAAACCAGCAAAATTTTCTTTACTATTTTCCCATATCATCTATGCCTAAAACACATCCATACATACAGCACAATTTATATGCTGATAAAATTCAAGTTTATATATATAAAAAATCCATGAGCAGAGTACTCTGGGAAGTCAGTGTAAGACCTCTCCAAAATTTGGCTAATTTTGTACTCCCACATTTTTATGAAGCTCATATCCATAAATAGCTTTGATTCTCATATAAATTCGATCACAATGGAATCCCAAGATTACTCCCAATTTTTACTATTAATGAATAGCTGCTCATAACTCAGCAAATCAAATCTTTATTCTCCATCTCCCTTGACAAAAGTGATAATTTTTATAATCAAATTATATTTCTATTTTTTATTTTACGAATTCTCTCGATATGCGATCCCATCCCCATGGAACTATCTATTTTCCAGACAAGGCACACTGTCGGTGTCAACAATCTTGTAAGATTGATACACAAAAACAAAAAAACACTGACACACAAAATACCCACACACACATGCATTATGCGTATTTGTTTGCGTTGGAACCCTTATTTACAGATCCGGATGGGTGTCAACTTTATTTCAATTTCTCAAAATTTGTCCTTCAATTTTATAAGCGCTAATACACAAATGGACCAAAAAGTTTATTCTTAGAAAACCCCTATGACGTCACATTGACATTACCCTTTCAGTTCTCACAATAATTTATCCAAATTTGACTACCCACCCATTTGTATGTCACTCGACCACTGACCTATCATTCGTGTGGAACAATAGTCCGAAATTCCCACCTGGTCATGATGTGACTCTTGTCACTTGGTTTGCCAAAAAAATTGCAAAGCAATTGTTCCAAACTTTGTAAATTTAAAATTTTGTGCCCAACATAAAAGATCCAATTTCGGCATTTGATCAATTAATTATCAATTTGCTTACAAGCAAAACAAAAATGAATAATTCTTGCTCCGACAACTTTTCAGACCCAAGAATCATCGACAGTTATTCATGTTTGTCCAGTAATCTAATTTGTTGAGGCCAATCGTCATTTGGGATTTGTCGCAATGAAGGCCTAATCATTGTCTGAGGTATCGGTCAGCACTGGTACCCTTGATCTTGGTTTACCCTATGAACTTGTCTTCCTTTTGGTATACGGACATCCTCTTTTCCAATGTCCCATCCGTCCACACTTGAAACACCGGTTTCTGTCGTTGCCTGGTCTGTGCACCTGTGCACTTGTATTGCTGGGCTGCATCTCTACATCCCTGAGTTGCCACTGCAATCTCTCGTTATCTCCTGAAACACGAAAAAATTCTCTGTACCGTCCTTTTTGGGGAGACAACTGGAAATCAGATGGGACAACTGTCACTTTCATTCCTAATTTTGAGGGCAGTTGTGCATTTGTCTCCTCCACTGTATCCTGTATCCTTTTTATTTTAAGTTCTAGATCCGTTATCCGTTCTTGCTGTTCCCGTTGTCTGGATTCACCATCCCAAAGATGGAATGCAAGCCAGTCTACCGTTAGATTCTGTCTCTTCCTGGCTTTCAATGTTTGTTCCAATCTTTCCAATCGACTTTGCTCAAATGTACCATCTCTTGGAAACTCCTCATCATGTCCCTTTGTCCACAAATACCAATTCTCGACCTGCCTTATAGCTTCGGCACCATAACGGTCGTACATATGATGTGTACAAGTACCTTTTTGTGGAATCTCTGGTTGTCCTTGTGTATTCTTGCAGGCTCCATTTCCCATTCTGCCTTTTATCAAAGTAGCGTTGGATGTGTTGTAGTTTGTTCCTCTAAAGCTTCACTCGTACCTCCAGGAAGGATCTCTCCACCTGTTCAAACGGTGATTTCCAGAGAATCTCTCTCACCTGTGGCTTTTGCACAATCCAATCTCACAGATCAGTATTTGCAGATGAGCCAGAGGGTCAGTATGAATTGGGTGAATCCTCAGGTGTCTGCTCTGTTGAAGGGGAAATCATACAATGGTAACCGCACATATATATCTATATATAAACTCACCACCTTGCTCAATTTTCCAAGGTTGTCTTCACATTGATAATATCTCACAAAGATATTAAAGCTTCTTTCTTGAGACCGCATTTTCATCAATCAAACGATCAATATATTCAATTTAATTTATTCAATTCAATTTATCCAGTTAAATTTATTCAATTAAATTCAATCAATTAGATTCAATCAATCAACAATTCAATCAATTATTCAATTTCAATTAATTCATCAATATTCATCAATAAATCAAATTAATCATTTTGGATGACTCCTTGCATAAGCCCTTTCCCCAATGATGTCAGGACAGGTCCATCCATTGACTGAGATCGAATCTCATCGGTCGTCACCTCTGGTTCATACCTCATGTCAATTGATGAATCACCGTTCTGTCCTAGGGTCATATCTGACATATTTCCCCATTTTGCCTGGTCTCCACAAATTTTCTTTGCAACCACTAAAGGCAACTCATCCTTCATTCGTGAGACAGCCAACATGGATGGCAGATATTAAAGTTCATTGGGAAAAATATCTCATCATTTTTCTTTTAATAGTACCCAAAATCTCTTGGCAATATAAATTTCGTAAAACTCCTGAAATAAGACTGTAACATTCCTTCAATCATGCTAAATTTTGAAACTCCATCGCTTGTAATACCCAATTTATCCCATAGGGCTTGAAAGTTCTTTTCCAAGTTCGTGCAATCATTCTACATTTGAACCCTATGATATCATTCATAATAATCATCATGATTTTATAGTCATGGTCCTATCATAATCATCTATTTAAAACGAACATTTCCTTTATCACCACAGCTATGTGGTATAATCAACAATAGAATAAAACTGTACATAGCAACAGGCTACCTCATGGCCACTTAGTATACCTATTGACAATAAGTCATAACAATATCGAATAATCATTGAACAATTCAAAAATCGCTTCTACTGCTCCAGCCGCAGCATTCGTCATTTTGTCTGCTCATCCGCATGACCAAAACGAAATAAAGGGAGCTCAACCATTACACAGCGCTTTTAATGGCGCATGCCATAGGAACTCAACGCAATTTCGACTCGGCCAGAAAACGAGCAAATTTTGCAGGATGTTAACTGGAATTAGTCGTGAAAATATATCCAAAATACACAAAAATACCCACCCACAAAAATAAACAACAAAACCCAAACAAAACCAAGGTCGACCATATTACACAATTAAATTACACATTAAATTATTCATTAAATTACTCATTAAATTACTCATTAAATTACTCATTAAATTACACCATTTCAGCATCGTATTGATTGCTGAAATGTTCATGGGTTTGAACACACCTTAAAAGAGGTATGCTTTGCGGTTTTGCCCACCTACCACGTTTAATTAAATTACATCATTTCAGCATCGTATTGATTGCTGAAATGTTCATGGGTTTGAACACACCTTAAAAGAGGTATGCTTTGCGGTTTTGCCCACCTACCACGTTTAATTAAATTACATCATTTCAGCATCGTATTGATTGCTGAAATGTTCATGGGGTTGAACACACCTTAAAAGAGGTATGCTTTGCGGTTTTGCCCACCTACCACGTTGAATTAAATTACATCATTTCAATTTAAAAAAACATCGCTTCTACTGCTCCAGCCGCAGCATTCGTCACTTTCTCTTGACAAAAACAAACATCTTCTATATTTATCCCATTAAAATCCCATTAAAATCCCATTAAAATCCCATATCTTGTCACCCTTTGCATTGTTGAAAGCAATTAATTCCATAACTCAATATTACCTCACATCGTTACATCCTTACATCCTTACACCCACTTTTGTCCACAAATCTTTTTTAGAAGTGAAACAAAATTTGTCTGTACTTTGTCTCATAGAATCCACAGTACCAGCATCGCAACCTCCCATCTGTCTATACCTTGTCACAACTCCAATTCATTCTTCAAGGCACAACCCAGAGTGATTTGAGAACTATACCCATAGTTCTATACAATACCCAGTTTCAGAGAGTAAACAGTTATATACTTTTTCATTATTTTTCCATTTAACTTGTTCAAAGAACGTTCATTTCGCAAAATCGAACCAACCACAACCTTCGCCATTAATATCTATTGTAAGCGTGCCGAATCAATAAGTATCACTTTTCCTATGAGCCTCGACCAGAGGGTGGTTGTTACTCACAAACACTCGTCGCTAGCTGTTCCATTGTCTGTTGATTTTCATTCTGCTGCCTATTTCCATTGAGCCATCAGAGTGGAATTTGGAATTTTTTATTTCTCTGAGCTCATGAAAGTGGTGACAATGGGTGGTCTGCCATTGCTTTTCCACAAAAGCACTTAATTATTGTCTTTCATTCAACCGTGAAGCATGTCTCAAAGGCTTAGTGATGGACCTGGACAAAATTTGATGCAATTTTGGTGTTTAACCAGGATAAATTTGGAACAGCCCTTAAACTAACACCAAGCAGATCAATTTTTATTTTATTTTATTTTATTTTATTTTTTTATTTTTTATTTTGAAGCTTAATCGCAGATAAATCTTTCACCTTTCAATAAAATATTTGTACCAACCAAATCTGCGAGCATGGGGCGCAGAGAAAATACACAAAAAAAACAATAACCCTGCAGAAACAACTTCAACCTAGGTTGAGGTTGAGGGTTCACACAAACACTTTGCTCCTCGCAAAGCGTCCGCCAATGGGAACTAAAGGGAGGGAGAAGGAGCGGGAGCAAGAGACAGGGTGCCGGAATGGACATGAGGGACAATGAGGGACAGTGAGGGAGTGTTGGTATGCAATTTTCATCCAATCGCCATCTTTCACAATAATTCTGGACCGGCATGAGGTGGCGTTGTCTGTCATGAATTTATTTGTTGATCGAACGAGTTTTAGACATGGCGGGAAAACTGAAAAAAATTATTTATTTAAAACGGGTGTACACGATTGTACACGTGTACGGACCTTACCGAACCTTACCGAACCGGCAAACAAATCGCCTCATGGTGCACTTCATGAGCCGATTTGCCTGCAGACCAGAGCAAGGCTTGTAATACCCAGCGTATAATGTCCTCGCAAGCTCACGAATAAATAGAATCATTTAAAACGTTTCATCCTTGGATTACCTATGGACAATCACCAGTCCCACACACCAAATCCTCCATGTATATACACATAACTATTCCCAAGTTCGTAAATAATACTGGACAAAAACAAGACACACTCACCTTTAAAGGTCTTGTATGTGTCCAATTGATCTCAGCGGTGCCTCCAAATTGTAGTGGAAATGGTGCGGGAGACTCAAGACTCCAATGACCGGACACAGGTTTTACAAAAGGTCATGACTTTATTATTAACTGGTTGTTCACTTTCATTCCAATACCAAATAACTACCGTTTAACTCAATGGACCAGGTCACTCTATCCGCATGGTCCTTCTCGTTCGGCCGATGTTCCTCCGCCATTCCCGTCGGGCAGAGGTTCTGAGTATGAGTGCTCTCTCTCAGCGCTGCTCACAGGGTTCCGTTCCGTTCCGTAGGTCAGAGCTTCTGGTCACAAGTCTCCTGACTCATCGTTTGCTCTGGTTTTTATGGGCCTTGTCGCGCTAATCCTTTCTCCGCTAATGCCCCGAGGTCATGCATGCACCGAGTCCTGGCATCAGCTCGCTCCCCTCCTGCTGCGAGTTCCGTTTACCAAACGATAGGGGGGTGCTCCAGCCTGGGGCTGTGACCAGGTGGACAAGAGATTACCATGTTCGTGCACATTCTTGGCATCCATTTACGAAATCGTTACCAGTCTTTAATCAATGAGTTACCAGTGCCAATCAATAAGTTACACTGAGTTACACTTCCACAATTCCCTCATCTTTTTGTTTTTGTTTATATTAACCATTAATCTAAACATCAATATAAGTAAACAGTCAATCACTACAAGTAAACATCATTACAAGTATAAGTAAATAATCAATCACTGCAAGTAAACATCATTACAAGTATAAGTAAATAATCAATCACTGCAAGTAATCAAATTCCCTTAGGCATACACCGTCATCCTGCAAGAATCACAAAACATTTCGTTCGTCATTGACTCCTTCCATATTGTTCAATCTATTGCATTTGCATCACAAATATATTTTCAAAACAACACTTCACCATCACCAAGATACAACAATTTCACTTCATTTTCAAGTTTTGTAAAGCATCTGCACCATCTGGCAAAAATGTTTGCCTCCACACAAATGTTGACTTTGTTTGAAAGGAAGGACTGATCACTTGTGTTTGAATCCAGGTATGAAACATTTTCTCCTAATGTCTTCATAGCTCCTGCACTACTTCGTGTAGGATTTCGCTGTTGTGGTAACATTGCGGAGTCATAGACTGACCCTGCTCTCCTTGTAGCATTCTTGCCACTTTTTGCTGTAAACCATTGTAATTCCTGAACAAGGCCTTCACCCAGTTGTAGTCGACTTGCCTCCTCCCTCATTGTGAGTGGGCAGCAAGTATTGGTGTGACGTTGATTGGCCAGCAAGATGTGGAACAGGGATGCCGGATGCATCCACAATGATGTTGGGACCATGGTGTTCAGGTCATCCATGGTCCATACCAGGAGTGGCCCGCAGAATCGCGCACAGCTGTTGTGAAAAGGCACAGCCATTGGTTTGCAGCTCCATGCTGGCTCCCCGGAAGTTGGTGAAGTAATAACATATGTCCCCGCATTTCACAGAGGTTGCGGGTAAAATGTCGTTGTCCTGCAACTTCTGATGTGATGAATGTTCGAAGCCTTCGAACAAGAGTAAGTGATCGCCTTTCTTTCATATGTTGCAGTGTGATCCAGGCAAATGGTCACATAAATTTCCTTGGTGAAGGTAAGCATTCATCTCCAAGTTACACGGGAGAATGTCTTCATCATTCTTTGAGAAAGAGGGTGTATGCCATGATTAACTTCATTTTTAGCCACAAATTTTCTTTCTCGAACTTCTTCCCAATTCCGTTAGCACTCCCTTCAAAATGTGATCTCGTCTTATCCTTATGCTCAGTCACATCTGAATCTGCTTTCCGCACACACTGAATCAGATAGGGTACATCTTACCATGAAATCAGCATAATCATGTATATCTTCCGACAGTTTCACATTCAACAATTTGTTGTTTTTCCTTAACACATTCAAAAAGTTATATTCATTTATATGCGTCACACAAATAATATTCAATCAGGTATGTATTTCACTACTAAACTAAGAATAGCATCCACAATTGCTTTCAGGTTAATATAGTTCAAAAATTAACTCATGCAGGTATTTTAGCACTACTCTAAGAAAATTAATTGTATATGATTACAATCACAAATGGGAATATCTAATTCCCAACAACAATTTTCCCAAACCAACAAATTAAGCATAATGTATTATTACCATAATTCCTCTCCACTTTTCTTTTTCCTTTTTTTTTTTTTTCTAACAGTGTGTCACTCGTGGTGATATGAGTTCACTGATATTGTAATTGACACAACTCATAACATTGTCGTTATGCCATTATCTTAATTCTACTGTATTCATTTGCAACATCACTTGATTTAATCTTTTAATCTCAGTATTTATGTCGCCATAAAAGTCTTCCTTTTCTGGTTCCACATTTCTTTCCTCATTTGTCACTTCATGCGTTATCATCGTGTTGTTGGTTGCCTTATTCAGACACACCGTCACTAAGGCTTTCAAGCAAGCCACCACTAAAACAATTGCCAATATAACTACTAAACCAACAAACAAGTCTGCTACTCCTTGTATATATTCATACCTATGACATAATTATATGTTGATGACATTCAACATTATATACCAAACTAACAAGCTTCCTAAAAGGTAAATAAAGAAAATCCCTTAATATGTAACATAAATCAGATTATTTGTCTTACCCTGATCCCCCTATCTCCCGGGGTTGAACTCAATCCCCTGATCATGAGTGTAGTTGTGATACATTTTTTACTCATGTTGTATTAATATCAGCAGGTAATTGTCTGTCATGTAGGCAAATAAATGTCACTATCCCAAGTAGGAATATCACATTTTGAAAATGTAATGTTTATCAATGCAAGGGGTGTTAAAATGTAATTCAAATGACTGTAAATCACGACTATCATTTATCTGCCACTGAATGTTCTGCTGGGCTGCTAGGTGCAGCCTCATTTTCTGTGGGATCGTCCACCTTAGCCCCATGTGCTTGTTTGCAATGAGGGGCATGAATCCAACTTTCTATTTTGGGTCCATATTTTTCCCTATTCTTATCAATCTCCTATGGTTTGTCATTTCGTTCCAAGATACCGCAACCAAAGGTTTTAACCAAAGCTCTACCAAACTATTTCCAATTTGAACAAAAAATGCCAGTGAAACAATGATTCGAAGAATTAACTTCAAGGGGTCAATAAATTTATTCTATAGCCAGATCTAATTTTCCCATCCAATAGTTTGCCTTGCCACATGTCATATTATAACACTTTAATAAACCTTCGAAAAATGTTTCCCATCTCAACAAATTTCCTTTTTTTCAAATAGCCATGTGTAACTTACGTATTTAACTACAATTTCCTCTCAATTTGTTTGGCCTAACTGGCCGCAAAAGTGGCTGCCAGCATGCAGTACCGTTTTTTATCTACCAAGGAAGTGTTCGTCCACACAAGACCTCTACCAAAATGTTGTTTGTAAAAACAAATCTGGGATTTCTGATTACATGGATGCACACTCAGGACATTTTCAGGCTGCTGTTAACAATCCACTACGATGGTAATTAATTCCTTTACCCACAATCAAATAATTAGTACAAATTGAGGATATTATCCCTATCACATTCTTTTATAGATTCATGATGTTGGATCTAATTTTTTTCCAATAATTTTCCACTGCTGTAAGGAAGAACAATAGCTCTCATAAGTCTTAGTAATATCGTACTTAATTTACCCATCATCGAATAATTTATTTACTATCCTTTCTCATCTGTTAACCAGTGACTTTGTTTGAACTCCAGAACTGAAAAACTCATAATAGTTCAAACCAGCAAAATTTTCTTTACTATTTTCCCATATCATCTATGCCTAAAACACATCCATACATACAGCACAATTTATATGCTGATAAAATTCAAGTTTATATATATAAAAAATCCATGAGCAGAGTACTCTGGGAAGTCAGTGTAAGACCTCTCCAAAATTTGGCTAATTTTGTACTCCCACATTTTTATGAAGCTCATATCCATAAATAGCTTTGATTCTCATATAAATTCGATCACAATGGAATCCCAAGATTACTCCCAATTTTTACTATTAATGAATAGCTGCTCATAACTCAGCAAATCAAATCTTTATTCTCCATCTCCCTTGACAAAAGTGATAATTTTTATAATCAAATTATATTTCTATTTTTTATTTTACGAATTCTCTCGATATGCGATCCCATCCCCATGGAACTATCTATTTTCCAGACAAGGCACACTGTCGGTGTCAACAATCTTGTAAGATTGATACACAAAAACAAAAAAACACTGACACACAAAATACCCACACACACATGCATTATGCGTATTTGTTTGCGTTGGAACCCTTATTTACAGATCCGGATGGGTGTCAACTTTATTTCAATTTCTCAAAATTTGTCCTTCAATTTTATAAGCGCTAATACACAAATGGACCAAAAAGTTTATTCTTAGAAAACCCCTATGACGTCACATTGACATTACCCTTTCAGTTCTCACAATAATTTATCCAAATTTGACTACCCACCCATTTGTATGTCACTCGACCACTGACCTATCATTCGTGTGGAACAATAGTCCGAAATTCCCACCTGGTCATGATGTGACTCTTGTCACTTGGTTTGCCAAAAAAATTGCAAAGCAATTGTTCCAAACTTTGTAAATTTAAAATTTTGTGCCCAACATAAAAGATCCAATTTCGGCATTTGATCAATTAATTATCAATTTGCTTACAAGCAAAACAAAAATGAATAATTCTTGCTCCGACAACTTTTCAGACCCAAGAATCATCGACAGTTATTCATGTTTGTCCAGTAATCTAATTTGTTGAGGCCAATCGTCATTTGGGATTTGTCGCAATGAAGGCCTAATCATTGTCTGAGGTATCGGTCAGCACTGGTACCCTTGATCTTGGTTTACCCTATGAACTTGTCTTCCTTTTGGTATACGGACATCCTCTTTTCCAATGTCCCATCCGTCCACACTTGAAACACCGGTTTCTGTCGTTGCCTGGTCTGTGCACCTGTGCACTTGTATTGCTGGGCTGCATCTCTACATCCCTGAGTTGCCACTGCAATCTCTCGTTATCTCCTGAAACACGAAAAAATTCTCTGTACCGTCCTTTTTGGGGAGACAACTGGAAATCAGATGGGACAACTGTCACTTTCATTCCTAATTTTGAGGGCAGTTGTGCATTTGTCTCCTCCACTGTATCCTGTATCCTTTTTATTTTAAGTTCTAGATCCGTTATCCGTTCTTGCTGTTCCCGTTGTCTGGATTCACCATCCCAAAGATGGAATGCAAGCCAGTCTACCGTTAGATTCTGTCTCTTCCTGGCTTTCAATGTTTGTTCCAATCTTTCCAATCGACTTTGCTCAAATGTACCATCTCTTGGAAACTCCTCATCATGTCCCTTTGTCCACAAATACCAATTCTCGACCTGCCTTATAGCTTCGGCACCATAACGGTCGTACATATGATGTGTACAAGTACCTTTTTGTGGAATCTCTGGTTGTCCTTGTGTATTCTTGCAGGCTCCATTTCCCATTCTGCCTTTTATCAAAGTAGCGTTGGATGTGTTGTAGTTTGTTCCTCTAAAGCTTCACTCGTACCTCCAGGAAGGATCTCTCCACCTGTTCAAACGGTGATTTCCAGAGAATCTCTCTCACCTGTGGCTTTTGCACAATCCAATCTCACAGATCAGTATTTGCAGATGAGCCAGAGGGTCAGTATGAATTGGGTGAATCCTCAGGTGTCTGCTCTGTTGAAGGGGAAATCATACAATGGTAACCGCACATATATATCTATATATAAACTCACCACCTTGCTCAATTTTCCAAGGTTGTCTTCACATTGATAATATCTCACAAAGATATTAAAGCTTCTTTCTTGAGACCGCATTTTCATCAATCAAACGATCAATATATTCAATTTAATTTATTCAATTCAATTTATCCAGTTAAATTTATTCAATTAAATTCAATCAATTAGATTCAATCAATCAACAATTCAATCAATTATTCAATTTCAATTAATTCATCAATATTCATCAATAAATCAAATTAATCATTTTGGATGACTCCTTGCATAAGCCCTTTCCCCAATGATGTCAGGACAGGTCCATCCATTGACTGAGATCGAATCTCATCGGTCGTCACCTCTGGTTCATACCTCATGTCAATTGATGAATCACCGTTCTGTCCTAGGGTCATATCTGACATATTTCCCCATTTTGCCTGGTCTCCACAAATTTTCTTTGCAACCACTAAAGGCAACTCATCCTTCATTCGTGAGACAGCCAACATGGATGGCAGATATTAAAGTTCATTGGGAAAAATATCTCATCATTTTTCTTTTAATAGTACCCAAAATCTCTTGGCAATATAAATTTCGTAAAACTCCTGAAATAAGACTGTAACATTCCTTCAATCATGCTAAATTTTGAAACTCCATCGCTTGTAATACCCAATTTATCCCATAGGGCTTGAAAGTTCTTTTCCAAGTTCGTGCAATCATTCTACATTTGAACCCTATGATATCATTCATAATAATCATCATGATTTTATAGTCATGGTCCTATCATAATCATCTATTTAAAACGAACATTTCCTTTATCACCACAGCTATGTGGTATAATCAACAATAGAATAAAACTGTACATAGCAACAGGCTACCTCATGGCCACTTAGTATACCTATTGACAATAAGTCATAACAATATCGAATAATCATTGAACAATTCAAAAATCGCTTCTACTGCTCCAGCCGCAGCATTCGTCATTTTGTCTGCTCATCCGCATGACCAAAACGAAATAAAGGGAGCTCAACCATTACACAGCGCTTTTAATGGCGCATGCCATAGGAACTCAACGCAATTTCGACTCGGCCAGAAAACGAGCAAATTTTGCAGGATGTTAACTGGAATTAGTCGTGAAAATATATCCAAAATACACAAAAATACCCACCCACAAAAATAAACAACAAAACCCAAACAAAACCAAGGTCGACCATATTACACAATTAAATTACACATTAAATTATTCATTAAATTACTCATTAAATTACTCATTAAATTACTCATTAAATTACACCATTTCAGCATCGTATTGATTGCTGAAATGTTCATGGGTTTGAACACACCTTAAAAGAGGTATGCTTTGCGGTTTTGCCCACCTACCACGTTTAATTAAATTACATCATTTCAGCATCGTATTGATTGCTGAAATGTTCATGGGTTTGAACACACCTTAAAAGAGGTATGCTTTGCGGTTTTGCCCACCTACCACGTTTAATTAAATTACATCATTTCAGCATCGTATTGATTGCTGAAATGTTCATGGGGTTGAACACACCTTAAAAGAGGTATGCTTTGCGGTTTTGCCCACCTACCACGTTGAATTAAATTACATCATTTCAATTTAAAAAAACATCGCTTCTACTGCTCCAGCCGCAGCATTCGTCACTTTCTCTTGACAAAAACAAACATCTTCTATATTTATCCCATTAAAATCCCATTAAAATCCCATATCTTGTCACCCTTTGCATTGTTGAAAGCAATTAATTCCATAACTCAATATTACCTCACATCGTTACATCCTTACATCCTTACACCCACTTTTGTCCACAAATCTTTTTTAGAAGTGAAACAAAATTTGTCTGTACTTTGTCTCATAGAATCCACAGTACCAGCATCGCAACCTCCCATCTGTCTATACCTTGTCACAACTCCAATTCATTCTTCAAGGCACAACCCAGAGTGATTTGAGAACTATACCCATAGTTCTATACAATACCCAGTTTCAGAGAGTAAACAGTTATATACTTTTTCATTATTTTTCCATTTAACTTGTTCAAAGAACGTTCATTTCGCAAAATCGAACCAACCACAACCTTCGCCATTAATATCTATTGTAAGCGTGCCGAATCAATAAGTATCACTTTTCCTATGAGCCTCGACCAGAGGGTGGTTGTTACTCACAAACACTCGTCGCTAGCTGTTCCATTGTCTGTTGATTTTCATTCTGCTGCCTATTTCCATTGAGCCATCAGAGTGGAATTTGGAATTTTTTATTTCTCTGAGCTCATGAAAGTGGTGACAATGGGTGGTCTGCCATTGCTTTTCCACAAAAGCACTTAATTATTGTCTTTCATTCAACCGTGAAGCATGTCTCAAAGGCTTAGTGATGGACCTGGACAAAATTTGATGCAATTTTGGTGTTTAACCAGGATAAATTTGGAACAGCCCTTAAACTAACACCAAGCAGATCAATTTTTATTTTATTTTATTTTATTTTATTTTTTTATTTTTTATTTTGAAGCTTAATCGCAGATAAATCTTTCACCTTTCAATAAAATATTTGTACCAACCAAATCTGCGAGCATGGGGCGCAGAGAAAATACACAAAAAAAACAATAACCCTGCAGAAACAACTTCAACCTAGGTTGAGGTTGAGGGTTCACACAAACGCTTTGCTCCTCGCAAAGCGTCCGCCAATGGGAACTAAAGGGAGGGAGAAGGAGCGGGAGCAAGAGACAGGGTGCCGGAATGGACATGAGGGACAATGAGGGACAGTGAGGGAGTGTTGGTATGCAATTTTCATCCAATCGCCATCTTTCACAATAATTCTGGACCGGCATGAGGTGGCGTTGTCTGTCATGAATTTATTTGTTGATCGAACGAGTTTTAGACATGGCGGGAAAACTGAAAAAAATTATTTATTTAAAACGGGTGTACACGATTGTACACGTGTACGGACCTTACCGAACCTTACCGAACCGGCAAACAAATCGCCTCATGGTGCACTTCATGAGCCGATTTGCCTGCAGACCAGAGCAAGGCTTGTAATACCCAGCGTATAATGTCCTCGCAAGCTCACGAATAAATAGAATCATTTAAAACGTTTCATCCTTGGATTACCTATGGACAATCACCAGTCCCACACACCAAATCCTCCATGTATATACACATAACTATTCCCAAGTTCGTAAATAATACTGGACAAAAACAAGACACACTCACCTTTAAAGGTCTTGTATGTGTCCAATTGATCTCAGCGGTGCCTCCAAATTGTAGTGGAAATGGTGCGGGAGACTCAAGACTCCAATGACCGGACACAGGTTTTACAAAAGGTCATGACTTTATTATTAACTGGTTGTTCACTTTCATTCCAATACCAAATAACTACCGTTTAACTCAATGGACCAGGTCACTCTATCCGCATGGTCCTTCTCGTTCGGCCGATGTTCCTCCGCCATTCCCGTCGGGCAGAGGTTCTGAGTATGAGTGCTCTCTCTCAGCGCTGCTCACAGGGTTCCGTTCCGTTCCGTAGGTCAGAGCTTCTGGTCACAAGTCTCCTGACTCATCGTTTGCTCTGGTTTTTATGGGCCTTGTCGCGCTAATCCTTTCTCCGCTAATGCCCCGAGGTCATGCATGCACCGAGTCCTGGCATCAGCTCGCTCCCCTCCTGCTGCGAGTTCCGTTTACCAAACGATAGGGGGGTGCTCCAGCCTGGGGCTGTGACCAGGTGGACAAGAGATTACCATGTTCGTGCACATTCTTGGCATCCATTTACGAAATCGTTACCAGTCTTTAATCAATGAGTTACCAGTGCCAATCAATAAGTTACACTGAGTTACACTTCCACAGATGTCATGTTGTTAATAATTGTCTTGCAGATTATTAATTTTATTAATTTATTTATTTTTGTTTTTGTTTTGCAGGTAATTGCTGAGAGTTTGGAAAGTTACTGATACAGAAATCGGGCGCTACTTTTGACTCACCCTGTATATATATATATATATATATACATATATATATATATATACATATATGTATATATATATATATATATACATATATATATATATACATATATATATATATATATATATATATATATATATATATATATATATATAAATAAATATATATATATATATATATATATATATATATATATATATATATATATATATATATATATATATATAATATATATATATATACAGTGGAACCTTGACTTACGAGTTTAATTCGTTCTGTGACCGAGCTCGTAACTCAAATTGCTCGTTTCTCAAATCAAATTTCCCCATTAAAATGCATTGAAATGCTATTAATCCGTTCCAGCCCACCAAAAACCACACCAATTTTTTTTTAAATATACAGTATATATAAAAATATCTCGCGCTTTATATTTCACCTGTATGCAGCATACAAGTTGGCAGGATGGCCTGGACTGGAGGTACGCACACTTGACTCTAAAGTCTAAACTGTCCAGCCTGGGTTTGAATCCCGACCCAGCTATAACCTGTCATGGGTGAATCACAGGCAGGGTGATTCATCAATGTGTGTACCGCTAAACTGGGCGCCCCGTTTGCGTCCCATTAGTTGTTGGATGTTAAGGATCTCACCGTGTTTTCCACAAAGAGAAGGCGAGCTATCGCCGGCACTCTGAACAAGTTGTGGCCTGGCATGCTCTTCTCCTCTGCCGTTATATACGTCCTCCTCGGCACCTCGCTCATGTTTTTCGACGATTGCGTGTTTTATATCCAAGCACAAGTTTTATATAAAACACGACGGTTGCGTGTTTTATATCCACAAGTTGTGGCCTGGCATGCTCTTCTCCTCTGCCGTTATATACGTCCTCCTCGACACCTCGCTCGTGTTTTTCGACGATTGCGTGTTTTATATCCAAGCGCATCATCCTCTTCTTCTTCTCAGTACCGTGTTTTCCACAAAGAGAAGGCGAGCTATCGCCGGCACTCTGAACAAGTTGTGGCCTGGCATGCTCTTCTCCTCTGCCGTTATATACGTCCTCCTCGGCACCTCGCTCATGTTTTTCGACGATTGCGTGTTTTATATCCAAGCACAAGTTTTATATAAAACACGACGATTGCGTGTTTTATATCCACAAGTTGTGGCCTGGCATGCTCTTCTCCTCTGCCGTTATATACGTCCTCCTCGACACCTCGCTCATGTTTTTCGACGATTGCGTGTTTTATATCCAAGCACATCATCCTCTTCTTCTTCTCAGTACCGTGTTTTCCACAAAGAGAAGGCGAGCTATCGCCGGCACTCTGAACAAGTTGACGGCAGAGATACTGTACTTGCACGGCAAGATAACCACGTGACCGGAACCCACCTGGCGGCGTAAACTCAAAATAACCAACATGCGAAAACAAAAATGCAGCGCTATACGACAGAGATACTGTACTTGCACGGCAAGATAACCACGTGACCAGAACCCACCTGGCGGCGTAAACTCAAAATAACCAACATGCGAAAACAAAAATGCAGCGCTATACGTCAGAGATACTGTACTTGCACGGCAAGATAACCACGTGACCAGAACCCACCTGGCGGCGTAAACTCAAAATAACCAACATGCGAAAACAAAAATGCAGCGCTATACGACAGAGATACTGTACTTGCACGGCAAGATAACCACGTGACCAGAACCCACCTGGCGGCGTAAACTCAAAATAACCAACATGCGAAAACAAAAATGCAGCGCTATACGACAGAGATACTGTACTTGCACGGCAAGATAACCACGTGACCGGGTGGCGAAAGCTCGTAACTCAGATCTCGGCTCGCATCTCAAAGCAATAAACCGCCCGAGCGACGGCTCGTATCTCGAAAAACTCGTAAGTTGGGGCACTCGTAAGTCAAGGTTCCACTGTATATATATATATATATATATATATATATATATATATATATATATATATATATGTATATATATATATATATATATATATATATATATATATACTTGGCATTTAATATGGAATATTTTTTTGTGGGGGTGAACTTACTTTTCAAGATGTCTTAGAACCAAAAGTTCATTGGAATTATGTTGAAATTACTCTAGATTTTGTTAATGTGACCTTTAAAAGAAACAAAAACCACATTTGACATTTCGAAACAAATAAATTGATCCTTGAAAGTGATGTCAACTGATATCGAACTCAATTCATGGACAGTACTGTGTTAAACTTCTGTACGTTTTCCAGAAGTATCTCTTTATTTTGCACATGAGCCAATTTTTTTTTTTTAACAAAAACAAAAGTTAAATTACGACTGGGATTACGGACAGTAAAATTACAGTTCAGTACTTCGTGTAACCCCCACGAGCATTCAGGAGAGCACGTACACGTTGAGGCATGCTGTTCACGAGATTTGCCAAGGTTTGGACAGGAATCGCTTGCCATGCAGTGACAATAGCCTGCTGCAATTCACGCACAGAGGTCGGCTGCTGGTCCAAGTTGTCGATTTGATGCGTCAATTCTGCCCACAAGTTCTCTATCGGATTCATATCCGGGGACATGGCAGGCCACTCCATATGCTCTACACCACGGTCAGCAAGAAAGTGTTGGATCATGCGAGCACGATGAGGCCGTGCATTGTCATCTTGGAAGACAAAGTTTCCTCGAAAGGCTGCACGAGCAAATGGAAGCAATGTTTCTTCCTGAATGGCCCTGTACCTGAACTGGTTCAGGTTTCCATTCAGAACAACCAGGTCAGTTTTGCCCCCTGCATGAAAAGCAGTCCAAACGGTCACCCCACCACCTCCAGCTTAGACTCTTGGCACTATACAATCTTTGTTGCAGGCTTCATGCACTTGTCTGCGCACTCGGACACGGCCATCTTGACGATAGACCAGAAATCTAGACTCGTCATTGAAGATCACGTGATTCCAGTGCCCTGGATGCCATTGACGGTGCTCTCTGGCCCACTGCAATCGGCGCTGGCGGTGTTGTCTGGTCAGGCGTGGCTTTCTCAGGGGACGTCTGGCACGATAGCCTGCTTGAACCAGTCGTTGGTTGACTAGCCTTCTGGATACAGGCACATTTGTCAGTTGCTGCCACTCAGCCCTAAGCCGATTAGCTGACTTGGTGCGGACTAACCGGTGTAGCTGGCGATCATCCCTCCTTGTGCTTCTGCGGGGACATCCTGGCCTCGGTATTGGTGTAGGGACACCCCTCTGCGCATTTCGTTTCAGGATCTTTGACACCTGATCTTGAGTGATGCCATACTGCCGAGCAATAGCACGCTGTTTCATGCCGTAATTTCGTAAAGCCACTACTCCATGACAAACAGCATTGTCGAGTTGACGGACCATCTCCAGAGGAAGCGGCAATAACTTTTGTAGATGTGCAGCAGTTGTTTTCCACTAATACAGAACGCAACAACCCTTGTATACCCGACTGTGAAGCCAATCATCAAATCCACCTGTCCTTACATTTTGCCACGCCACCTGTGATATAATCCTGTTGTTGACCTCTTCCTGCGACAGACAATCAGTGACATGGTTCTTTAACAAATAAATCACCAAAGTGTAAAAGAAACTCACCAGATTGATATACTGAGTTAAGAAAGTAAACCCAAGTCAAAAAAAAAAAAAATTCCATATTAAATCCCAAGTCTGTATATATATATATATATATATATATATATATATATATATATATATATATATATATATATATATATATATATATATATATATATATATATATTGTTGTGGTTTTGAGAGCCCTTCACTCGTAAATTTTTGTAAATGTTCCCTTAAAAATAATCCCCTTTAAATATTCCCATATATTATATATATATATATATATGTATATATATATATATATATATATATATATATATATATATATATATATATATATATGTATATACTGAAACGCAAAAGAAACTTACCACCTTTGAAACCTTTAAATATCAACAATAACACTGCGTGTAGTAAATGTGTGAACTTATTTGTGGACAATAGTGTCCTCACTGTCAGAAAAAACGGTCACGGATGGTCACTTGAACCTTCAATGGTCACTTCATAGCACAGCTGTTGAACAGCCGTTTTGACTGTCAGTGATTAGCCAAGGGGTACGGGATGATTTTAATGAGCTGCACGTGATGTCTTGATATTGGCTTTAAAAAGGCCAGTGCAAAATGGGCATTTCAATCAACATGCCACGATTGTCAAGGGATCAACGGCAGCGTGCCCTGGGCATGCTGCAAGGCGGACTGAGCTACCGTACAAACCAACAATTGCTAATTGAAACATTGGCATTTTATTGATGACATGTCAAGTTTTTGACCAAGATACACCATCTCATCAGTTTGTTCTACAGTACAGAACAGCACAGGGTGCAATGTCAGTCCCCTTTCAATAGCGTGTGTGGCCACCATTGTTTTGGATACAGGCAATGCATCGTTGGCGTATACTGCCTACCAGTCTTTGGATGGATTGCTGCTGGATTCTGTCCCACTCAGTCCTCAATGTCTGAAGCAGCTCTGCCCGTGTCCTGGCCCTGCCAACTATGCATCTCCCAAGCTCATCCCACAGGTGCTCTATGGGATTCAGGTCAGGGGAGAGCGCAGGCCACTGCATGGTGTTGATGTTCTCGCCTTGGAGAAATGCAGTGGTAAAGCGAGTAGCATGGGGATGAGCGTTGTCATGCTGAAAGGTTCTCAGTTCTGGGTGGTCTTGCAGGAATGGCAGCAGATGAGGTCGCAGGATGTTATCCACATACCGCTGGGCGTTACGATTCCCATCCACAACCACCAGTGGCGTCCTGTACCGGCCTGATATGGCGGCCCACACCATCACACTTGGGCCACCCCACCTGTTGGCTTGACGCACGCAACAATCGGCATATCGCTCGCCAGTTCTTCTCCAGACACGCTCACGCCCATCAGGACTGTCCACACAGAACCTTGACTCATCGCTGAAAGCGACCTCGTTCCACTGCGCCAAGGTCCACCGCTGATGCTGCTGGCACCATCTCTGTCGGTTGCGGCGATGGGCAGCCGTCATCACGGGGCCTCTGTATGGTCTTCTGGCAGTCAGACCATAGTCATGCAGTCGTCTTCGTGCAGTGTCATTGGAGATCCGTGGGTTTGCACGCCCCGGAGTTTCTGCCGCAGTGCGGGATGCTGGACGGAATCGATCCCGCAGGTGACTTCGGACCATCTGCCTGTCCTGCCCTACGGTGGTGACTCTTGGCCTCCCTGATCGAGGTCTGTCATCTGCAGAGTTGTGGAGGGTGTCTCTGTCCACCAGGGCCGATATCGTCTCGTGTGAACAGCCAAGGCGACGTGCCACCTCACGGTAGCTCAGTCCGCCTTGCAGCATGCCCAGGGCACGCTGCCATTGATCCCTTGACAATCGTGGCATGTTGATTGAAATGCCCATTTTGCACTGGCCTTTTTAAAGCCAATATCAAGACATCACGTGCAGCTCATTAATATCATCCTGTACCCCTTGGCTAATCACTGACAGTCAAAACGGCTGTTCAACAGCTGTGCTATGAAGTGACCATTGAAGGTTCAAGTGACCATCCGTGAACGTTTTGTCTGACAGTGAGGACACTATTGTCCACAAATAAGTTCACACATTTACTACACGCAGTGTTATTGTTGATATTTAAAGGTTTCAAAGGTGGTAAGTTTCTTTTGCGTTTCAGTACATATATATATCGGATTCATATCACACACACACACACACACATATATATATACACACACACACACACACACACAACACACACACACACACACACACACACACACACACACACAGTCATGTGAAAAAGTAAGTACACCCCATGTAAAGTTTTGACTTTTTCAACATATTTCAACATACAGCTATTTGATCTTCATTTCAACAATATTGATAGATAAAGGTGATATAAGATAACAAATATCATGAAACATTGGCATTTTGTAGTCCATTGTATAATTTAAATAAACATAAATGCAAGTTTGACATGTGGAAAAAGTAAGTACACCCCTACATTTATCACGACTTCAAATACCTAAAATTTGAATCAGGTGCACCAGCTCAGGTGCAAATGATTAGAACATCGTTAGAGAGGATCTTGGAGGAACTTGTCTTATTTAAACCTCAGACATTTAGTTTGGTTTGCTCTTTGTTGTTGAAGTATGCGGCATCACCATGCTAGATCAAAAGAGCTCTCTGAGGCCTTCAGAAAGAAAGTTATAGATGCCTACGAGTCTGGGAAGGGATTTTAAAAAATCTCCAAACAATTTGAAATCAATCATTCGACTCTCCGGAAGATCATCTACAAGTGGAGAAGATTCCAAACGACTGCCAACTTGTTCAGGCCAGGCCCCCTCCCCCCCCCCCCCCCCCCCCCCCCCCAGTAAATTGAGCCCGAGAGCAGACCGCAAGATGCTAAAAGAAGTCTCGAAGAACCCCAGAATGTCATCACGGGACCTACAGGTAGCTCTTGCCACTGCTGATGTCAAAGTGCATGAGTCTACCATTAGAAAGAGCCTGCACAAATTTGATCTACATGGGAGGTGTGCCTGGTGGAAACCTTTGCTGTCTAGAAAGAACATCAGGGCAAGACTAAAGTTTGCCAATGAACACCAAGGCAAAGACCAGCACTTCTGGAACAATGTGCTCTGGACAGATGAGTCAAAGGTGGAGCTATTTGGCCACAGTACCAGAACACATGTTTGGTGAAAACCAAAGACAGCATTTGACCACAAGAACCTGATACCAACTGTAAAGCATGGTGGTGGAATTATTATGGTTTGGGGCAGCTTTGCTGCAGAAGGGCCTGGGCAGCTCACCATCATAGAATCCACCATGAATTCTTCATTGTACCAGAGGGTGCTTGAGGATAATGTGAGGCCATCTGTCGGCGAGTTGAAGCTCAACCGAAGGTGGACCTCGCAACATGACAATGACCCTAAACATACCAGTAAATCCACCAAGGAATGGCTGAAAAGAAAGAAATGGATGGTTCTGGAATGGCCAAGTCAAAGCCCAGATCTAAATCCAATCGATAGGTTGTGGGGGGATTTGAAACGAGCTGTGCATACAAGAAACCCCTCAAACATCGCACAGCTGAAAGAATTCTGCATGGTGGAGTGGGCAAAAATTTCTCCCAGTCGATGTCAGAGACTGGTAGACAGTTATAAGAAATGCCTACTTGAGGTTGTTTCTGCCAAAGGGGGCAATACCACCTATTAGAGCCAAGGGTTTACTTACTTTTTCCACATGCGAAATTTGCATTTATGTTTATTTAAATTATACAATGGACTACAAAATGTAAATGTTTCATGATATTTGTTACATTATATCACCTTTATCTATCAATAATGTTGAAATGAAAATCAAATAGCTGTATGTTGAAATATGTTCAGTACTTACTTTTTCACGTGACTGTATACTGTATACTGTGTATATATATATATATATATATATATATATATATATATATATATATATATATATACTGTATACACTAAACCCTCGGCTATCGCGTCTAATTTGTGCCGCTATCGGTGCGCGTTAGCCGAAATCGCGACAGCCGAACTGAAGAACAACACACACAACATGCATTTTAAAGGCCATTTTCCCTGCTAGAGCGGGGGTTAGCCTTGCGGGCCCCATGACAATCTTCTCCATTTTGCCCTATTTTCTGCATCTCTCCTTGTTAACCCCCTTGCCCGCATTTCTTCTTCCACCATCTTTAGCCAAGTCTTTCTCGGTCTTCCCCGTCTTCTACTTCCTTCGACATTCATTTCCATCACTCTTCTCAACCAGTCACTTTCATCCTTCCTCAACACATGACCAAACCATCTCAACCTGTTCCTCTTCACAGCATCAATCACAGGCTCTATTCCCATCATCTTTCGCAATTAATCATTTGTCTTCCTCTCTCTCAAAGATACTCCGCACATCCGTCGAACCATTCGCATTTCAACCCTTTCCAACCTTCGTTGCTGCTCTACGTTCATTACCCATGTCTCGCTCCCATAAATCATAACACTTCTCACACATGCAGCATACACCTTTCCCTTCAGCTTCAACGACACTCCCCTCATCTTCAGCACGCCACTCAATTCCCGAAACTTCTTCCATGCACATCTCACTCGAGCAACCGTTGCCGAGTCTGATCCACCTTCTCCATTCAGCATGTCTCTGAGGTAGCAAAATGTTTTCACACCTTCCAGCTTCACGCCGTCTCCAAGATCGAACTCAACATTTCCTCCATCTGCAGCTCCCTCTGTGCACACCTTACATTTGAATGTAGCTGCCACACTGGTTAATGACCCTCTTAGACCACTACATTTTTGATGAACCCACTCAGCGCACATTGTACACTGAATGGAGTTCACTCCGACACCCTTCCTACACACAGCACAGGGCCACTTCCCAGTTCTTTCCACCTCACCACATGCTTTACCATTTGCCATCACCTTCGTCTTTCCGATATTCACCTTCAGACCTTTTGTCTCCATACATTCCTTCCACGTGTTCATCTTTTCCATCAGTCCATCCATACTTTCCGCAATCAACACCAGATCATCTACATACAACAACTCCCACGGTAAACCCTCCTTTACGTTCTGAGCCAGCACCTCCATCACAGCTACAAATAGTAGTGGACTTAGTACCGACCCCTGATGCACTCCCACCTTCACCTCAAACTCACCACTGTTCCCGTCCTTTGTCCTTACAGCTGTGCGCGCTCTTTTGTACATTGCCATCACTACTCTGATCAACCATTCCTCCACTCCTAACTTCCTCAATGCCCATGTCAATACTTTGCGTGGAACCCGATCGAATGCTTTCTCCAGATCAACAAACCCAAGAAACAACTTCTTCCTCTTCTCCATGTACTTCTCCTGCAACTGCCTCACAATGAAAAGCGCGTCTGTCGTTCCTCTTCCTGGCATGAATCCAAACTGCATTTCGTCGATCTTCACTTTCTTCCTTATCCTCCTCTCAAACACCCTTTCCAATACCTTCATTCCATGCTCCAATAACTTTATCGCTCGGTACGAGCCACACTCCAGAGGGTCACCTTTCCCCTTGTATAGAGGGACGAGGGTACTCAGTTCCCAAACCACTGGAATGCGGCCTTCTTTCACCACCAGATTACAGATCTCTGTCATTTTCTTCACACCCCAACTTCCTGCTGCCTTCAACATATCTCCCACAACTCCCGTCGGCCCTCCCGCTTTTCTACCCTTCATTGCTTTTATCGCTTCCTCAACTTCCTTCTCAGTTATCTTCTCTGCCGGTCCTAAAACTGGGTTACTCTCTATGTTGCCATCCCATTCATTCTCTGTATTCAACAGCATTTCCATATATCTTTTCCATCTTCCTTTAATTCCATCTGGGTCGACAACGATTTGTCCCACTTCATCCTTCAAGCAACTCACCCCCATCACATCACACCTCTCTTTCGCTATCTGCTTTGCAATCCTGAATACAGCTTTCTGACCCTCTTCCGAATCCAAGCGTTCTCCGAACATTTTCCTACATGCCCCCTGCGCCTTTGCTACCTCTTTCTTTGCATCCTTCCTGGCTGCCTTATAACTTTCATGCTCTGCTGTTTCTGCTCCCGTACCCTTCGCCTTCTGCCACTCCTTGAACTTCTTCCTCTTCTTGTCAATCCTCTTTCCAACTTCATCATCCCACCACCATGTTTCCGACTGCCTCGGTGGTCCTTTTGTCCATCCACATACCTCACCAACGGCTCCCAGTAGACTAGCTTTCATTGACATCCAACCACTTTCAAGCTCAACCACATCATCCTCGACCCTACTCATCCTCTCTTTTAATACCTCCCTTACTGTCACCTCTTTCAACCTCCACACCTTCATTCTCGGTTGGTACTTCACTCGCCGAGCTCTCCTCGCACCTTTCACCATTACGTCGCAGACAACCAAGTGGTGCTGTGAAACAGCCTCCTCCCCCGGGATCACTTTTGTGTCCCGGAGGTGCCCCCTATCTCGCCTACGCACCATCAGGTAGTCAACGGTTGTCGTCGACCCACCTGACGTGTATGTAACAAGCTTATTATCCTCTTTCTGGAACTGAGTATTACAAATCAACAAATCAGCTCCATCAGCAAACTCCAAAATCCTTTCACCTTCTCCATTTCTCACACCATATCCGTAACCCCCATGAACTCCGTCAAAACCATCCATACTCCTTCCCACATGTCCATTTAGGTCTCCTCCTACCACAACAACTTCCTCATCTTTCATGTTTTCCATAAGCTTCTCTATCGCACACCAGAACTTGTCCTTCTCTTCATCGCTTCGACCAACCTGCGGAGCATATCCTGAGATGACGTTCACCAAGAGCTTTCCAATCATCATTTTCACCATCATCAACCTATCACTCACTCTAGTCACACTCACCACACTGTCTACAAACTCCTCAGAAAACAGGACACCAACACCATTCACGCCCTCCGGGAACCCTTGCCACACAAACTTGTATTTCTGTCCCTGCCTACCCTTCACCATTCTCACACCACTTCCCTTCCATCTCGTCTCTTGCACACAACATATGTCCACTCTTCTTCTGACCAATACTTCCACCACTTCTCCTGATCTCCCTGTCATTGTCCCTACATTCCATGTCCCAAACCTCAGGAACCGATCTCCACTTCGGGCTGTACCCTGCCCACATGTAGTTGTAATTGTCATGGTTCTCTTTTTGAGGCAATGTTTTTATGGCCGGATGCCCTTCCTGACGCCAACCCTCTTAGTCGCCTCTTACGACACGCAGGGATACGGCGTACCTATTCTTATCCAGGGTACACACTGGGAAACGTTTAAAACATGGAAATTCTGGGGGGTGGGGGGGGGGGCAGCGTCAGCATCACGGCTGCGGTTTAAACATGTTTAAATAAATGTTTAAACAAAACCATGAAAAACAATCTGGGAAAAGTCTCTAAGTGAGAACGTGGATTTGAGAAAGCAGGAGCAGAGGTGAAAGAACAAACGAGATATAGGGGGCAGGGCACAAGTCGAGACGAGGAGGCCGCACGAGACACCAGGCCGTACGAGGCGCACAAGGCGCGAACAAAGAAACGACTAATTACACACAAATTTGCAACAACTACAAACCCAAAACCAAATAGAAACACACAATAACACATACACAACAAAATACGCAGCGGAAATTTGACAAAGAAACGAACGGGAAAACACTCAAACTTTGATGCCGTGGAGAGATCGAAGCAAGCCCCGTCGCTCGAGGGACCGGACGCGGCACTCTTCACTGCCATAACACGTGACCGTTGACGTCACAATTATAATAAAAACATTGTGCATGGGTGTCACTCCTACCCTGAAAGCAAAGGGACTTTGCGAACTGAAGAACGTATGGTAATAATTCTAATTGGTGCCGGGACCCCGAAGTTGACCACATATTTAACCTATTTTGCCACTTTTTTACCAAGTGTTTCTACCATATAAAGAAACATTAACATATAAAGAAACATTAAAACAAGAATGACAATATGTAAATAAAAAAAAAATGGTAAAAAAAGTACTTTTTTACCACCGTAAACTGGGGCTACTTTGAATCACAGGGCTACTTTGAACACACACGTAAGAAAATGATTTATGATATACTTAGTTAATAATAAAAAAGTTTTAAATAAAACAAGATATTATTTAGTTTAATTGATTTTGTGTTTGTTTATTATTTAAAATGTGGACATTAATGATATTGACCAAGCCTGATTCAAAATGGCCGACACCTCATGCTGAGCACATGGTATGCAGCAAACTGTCTTAAACTTTCACCTCCTGACTTGTAAGTATAACTCATTTTTTCCTAAAATACTAACATAATATTAAGTAATAATTACTCTATTGGGGTACCAAATCTTAGTCAATATGGTTTGGGTATAGGATCACAGGGGTCAATTGACCATTACCCATGCATGTTTTCGTCACAATCGGGGTTATTTTGAACGTGTTCAAAGTAACCCCGGTAATAGAAAATTGTGTAACACCAAGGAAATAATACATTGATTGACAAATGTAAAGCTGTTCTTTGGATGTCTGTAAGCACAAGTATTATATTAAAGTCTGTATTCTATACCTCACCCTACACGTGTTCATTTTCAGGTATCCGATCTGGTAAAACATGGTCCGAACGTACAAACGGGTTGAAGGTTCCAGGCAGTACCGCAACTACACAACTGAGCAACTACATATGGCAGTCCGTGCAGTGGAGCAAGGCACAATGAGCCAAAGAGAGGCACACAAAAATCATTCAACATTCCAGCGGGAACACTGCACAATAAACTCAAGGGAAAACATACCAAAAAAAACCCGGACATCCTACAGTATTCGCTATTGAAGAGGAGCAGGCTTTTGTCGATCATTTGAAGATTGTTGCTGATTGGGGATTTCCATTTGATTTAAAAGACCTCCGGATGTTGGCACATTCCTATCTGGAAAAACAAGGGAGAATGGTGGCGCAGTTCCACAATAATTTTCCATTATTTGATTGGGCAAATGATTTCATGAAGCGTCACCCCACTCTAGGACACGGGGTTATTAAGCGGCTACCAGACAGTGACGAAAATGATGCTGCCATACCTACAACAGTGTCAGAAGTAGTCGTAGGGATTCTGAAGAATATGCGTGGGGTTGGAGACCAGCAAGATCCCCCCAAAAAGAGAAGGAAGAAAATATCTGTAGAGCCGGGGAAAAGCATAAGTGCAGAGGTCTTACAGGAACCAACCAGCAATGTCATCGATGACATAATCAGTCATGGGTCACAGAGTGATGATGGCAGCATTGATGACGCAGAGACAGAATCAAGCGAAGTAGAAGAAAGCGAGGATCAGATAAGTGATAGCATCGAGTCTGAAGAGGAAGTCCTGCCAGATGACATAGTACCATCCATTGGCAACTATTATGTTGTAAAATTCCAAGTGAAAACTTCTGTCAAATTTTATGTGGCCAAATTAGTGATAGTCGATGAAGATGAATGCACTATGAAGTTCATGAGGTCATCGAAGAAAGTTGACAATAAATTTGTTTGGCCATCCGTACCCGATGAGGGTATTGTTACTGTAAACCAGTTGGTTAGACTGCTGAGTCCCCCAAAAGAGGAAAGAAGGGGTGGACTTACATTCAATGCAAAGGAACTGCAAAACTTTAAAATGCAGTAGGAGGGGAGGGTGGGGACACATACCCCAATGTGATATGACCTCTATACAAAGGGTTATTTTGCACCGTCCATTCCGTCGATTTGTTCTTCACTATTGGAACCGTATTACTGTAATTTCACATGTTTCTTGTGATTGTATTGCCTTGGTAAAGCGCAATACAAGTAATATAATTGTTAACGGAAGTTTTATGATAAAATGGTGTCATATTCCTCATTATGCCGATTTTCAAATTTTTCACAATCCAAAAATTGATATCCAGTACCGGTATTATTTTAAAAAAGTTTTCTGAAATGTTGTTTTTGATTCATTTTATTTTTTAAAACAGTTATAGCGTTCAATGACACCCCAACAGAGGGGTTCCTTTGACTATGTATAGCAAATTCACACAGAGTCAAAGTAGCCCCATTCGCGGGGTTACTGTGAACACCTAATTTCTTTAAAATATATATATATTTATATGCACAGCTAAGCAGTTTTGATGCATGCTATCATTAGCTTCATTCAGTCCCCCTATTTGAGTAATGAAAGGAGTGAGATATATTTATTACATTAGCCAGGGTTCTATGGGAAAGGAAAAAAATGTTCAAAGTAGCCCCAGTTTACGGCATTTTATTTACCTTTTTAGGACGATGAGGGGCTTAGGTGGTTGCGTAGGTTCCGAGGCTTGGGTGGAGTCTTATTGACCACCCCGACGTGCCTCTAACTCGTCCAGGATTGCGTCAGCTGTAGCACCAGAGAAGCGCTCAACGTCAGAGGGCTCGTCAAAGACAGAGGGCTGTGCCTCGTTGCGACGCCGTAAGCAGGGTCGGTGTCATGGGGGGGGGGGGGGCATTCGCGGGCCATGCCCACCCAAATTAGTTATTGTGCCCCCCCTCCCCCCCCCACACCCACCCACAGGCCAAGCCTTTGGCGCCAAACTTGCACGTCGGCTATATGAAAAAGTGAAAAGTTTACATGGGGTGTACTTACTTTTTCACGTGACTGTATGTGTGCATGTGTGCACGTGTGTGTGTGCGTGTGTGTGTGTGTTTGTGTGAAAGAGAGGGACTTTGCAGCATGTTTTTAAATTGGAACTGGGTTGGTGTGTTGGTTGTTGACGGCAAACTCTTATTATCAAGCATTTACATCATTGATTGAGGTCTCCAACGGCAGTTTGTGCCCCCCCAACGGTTACCCTAATGTCCCCCGATTCGACTTGTTCTGACGCCGAGTCTGGCCGTAAGAATTTGGTGATCTGGCGTTGGCGAAGGGAGTTGACGTGGGCATGATACTGCTCCTCGTAACCTGCCAGTGCCGTATTAATAAAGGAGCACCTTGCTTCACTGTTGATTGTTAAATCTTATCTACGTTTCTACGATAATCACGGTTTTGGTAAATACCTCGCACTGTTGGCTCAGTTATCCCAAATTTCTTTCCAACACTTCGCTTTGTTTCACCATTGTCTATCAACTGCACAATTTCGAATTTCTGAGCGTAAGTTAAGTTCTTCCTCTTTTTCATTTCCCTTGATTTCTCTTTCCCCACGCTCGGTGATGACGTAGCACCCTTTCCACCATTTCCGGTGCGCTATAGCGCGTATTTGGGGCGTGATAGTCGTGTGTTGTGCAGTTTTTTAGGTCGCCGCGATAGCAGAGAAACGCGATAGCTGAGTTCGCGATAGCCGAGGGTTGAGTGTATATATATATACTGTATATATATTGTAGCGGATTTTGGGTACGGCACTCCTATTACCAAGGGGGAGGGAGGGGGGGGGGTTAGTCCCCTTGTCCTTTAAGCTGGCCGTCTCCGATCCTGGAAACTATGACGTCACTTCCGGTCGGTAGTAGCCAGGGTCATTGGTCAATGAAGTCCCAAATACCTGCTTACTAGTACCGACCGCAAGCGAGGAGATAATTTCAACCCGAGCCGCAGCGTTAATGGATACGCCGAGCGAAGCGAGCTGCGACTCGGGCCGTTAATAAAAAGACTAACCCGATTCTGAGCGGTTCTAATCGTGCCACAGGTACTCAGTGGAGAAATCATGAAGACGATCGGATGAGAGGAAACCAAAAGGTAAGGAAGAACAAATATAATTTATTAATTACGTACAAAAACCCGAAGAGGAAACGAAAGAAGGGCATGTACAAGGGAAGAAGAAGAAGAAGCAGACACAGGGCAATCTTATACACTCTTAAATATCATGCCCAGGACAACACAAACGGACTTATACGAAAAGGGGAATGGCAGGAAGGAAGAGAAGGTTCATGCAGATGGCAGGGAAGGAAGGTCCGGGCAGATGGCTCCGGCGTCGAGGTCCGGCTCCAAGCTCACGCTCCGCTCCGGTCCACCCTTTGGTTCGCGGCGAAACCCGGCAAACAGCGCGGGTCGTGGTGGCGGACCGACTCTCTCTCTCTCTCTCTCTCTCTCTCTCTCTGCTCTCATCTCATCTGCCGCGTCTCCCGCTCATCTGGTTGTTCGACTCCTCTTTTCCTGGCTCATCTCTTGTTGTTCGACTCCTTCTCTCTCCCTGGCTCATCTCTCGAAGTAGTCCCACGCGAAAGCTTTTATTACGCCCTCGCGTATCAAGCCGCGTGCACTTCGCTCCGCCTACCGGTGAACACGCCTCGGCCCTGATTGGTCGCGAGGGTTCACCGGCTCCTCCCTTCGTGACACGTTGAGGGGCCACACCTCCGTTCCTGGCGCTCCTCCCCCTTCTTCTCCAACTCGGCCGCATGGTCAATGGCGTTTGGAGCCAGCGCTGAGGCGGCTGCGACTGGCAGAAGCGCGCAATACAATTTGGAGGGTAAAGCCGCAAAATGAAGGGGATTTGAAAAGGGGCCTAGGTTATTTGATTAATGCAACGCAAAGTCAAACTATTGGAGCCAGAGCCTTACCTGAAACACATACTAATGAAATAACTGAAGAAGGTTCCTATGGTGTCCTACGTGTTGCAATATGGCCTAGCTGGGGTGCGACCTTTGGAAGATGGGGATATTTACAGGGAATTATTTACAAGGCTTATTATCTTACAAGTGAAGGTTCTAAAAACCGTAACTATATATATATATATATATATATATATATATATATATATATATATATATATATATATATATATATATATTGTTATGGATTTGAGAATTGTGTTTTTGTGTGTTGGAAATATCACCCTCCTTCCTCCATTTGGTGTGAAAAGGTTAAAGGTCGTCCCCGTAGTTATTCCATATACAATCACGTAGCCAATCATAGATTTCCTTTGTTGGTAGTTATTTCCTTATTCTGTGTTAGGTTAAGGCTCTGACTTCCACTAGTTGACACTGCATTGCATCAAATTGGAACAAGGTAGAATCTCCTTTCAATTCCCTCAGAACCTCCATTGCCAACCGCATTGCCGACAGCTATTGGGCGGTTTTCTGCATGCCGCTGCTGCTTTGGGGTTGTGGTTTTCGCCGCAAAACTCCATTGCGCACACGGTCAGACCGGAGAAGAAGGGGGAGGAGCCGCTGAATCCAGGGCGTTGGCCGCCGATGGTCATCGGAAGGCGGAGCCAGCGAGCCCCCCACCGCCAATCAGGACTGGTGAGAGACCAGCACGGGCGTGGCGCGGGTTGATCTCGAGGCGGGATACAAAAGCGCGCGCGCAAGCCGTTTTAAGGAGAGAGAGAGAGATGCGGCAGATGAGTCCAGAGCGAGGGAAGTGACGGAGCCCCACAAGCAGTACCACGCAGCTTTGACTCCACCAGGCGGCTTTGACTCCACCAGGCAGCTTTGACTCCACCAGGCAGCATTGACCACCATGCAGCTTCGACCCGTTGCCACGCGGGAACCAGGATCGGTGGCATCGGTGGCCGTCGAGGTCCAGCCCGACGTCCTGTGCGGGATCAAGCCCGAACCATCTGCTCCAGCTGAACCTTCCTCCCTCCTTCCAGCATTCGTTCCTGCCTCCATTCCCCAGTCGTGTAAGTGTGATCGTAGTCTGTCTTTTGTCTTGTCCTTGGGGTTAAGTAAGACTGTAGTAGGTAAGCTAATTTGCACTGTGTCCTCTTCTTCTTCTGTATTTTATTTTATTATCTTTCCTCCTTGGTTTCTTTCAATGGTGTAAATAATCATAATAAATCATATTTGTATTCCCTACCTTGGTTCTTCTTCTTCTTCTTGACATCCGTTCGTCTTTGTATTTTCCCCATTGAAAACCTGTGGCACGATTTGGCCAACGTTCAAGAATCGGGTCTAGTCCTTGTTAATAGTTCGTGCCGCGGTTGCTAAAACCGCTCGGCAATTAACATCTGTCCACGGTACGAACGGGGCTGCGCATCTGCCTTTCTGGAGGTAGCTGTGTAGCGTCAGGAGTGGAGACGGCCAGTGAAAATAGAAGGGGGGATTAACCCCCCCCCCCCTAAGGGGAGTGCCGTACTCCGGTTCCGTAACAATATATATATATATATATATATATATGTATGTATGTATGTATGTATATATATATATATATATATATATATATATATATATATATATATATATATATATATATATATATATATATATATATATATATATACACAAAGAATTAAGTTAAGCACCCCCCCCGTTTTTTTACAACCTCGCACATTACAAGTTTGTTGTCGTCAAAACAGTATAATATACCCATGATATTGCTATATTTTCTGGAGAAGTGATATTATGGTCACATAAAAACATAACAATCATGCCGTTTTCAATATTTTATTCTGAATAATTTAAAGTGAAATTTTTTGGGAATTTTAGGCATATTTTCACCTCAATTTAAGTATGGAGCTATAGGTCCATCACGGACAGTGTGGATGACGTTTATGTTTTCTAACGTACAGTCATTGTTCTGAGAAGACCTCTAGCGATCTTTGCGTCAATAACGTGTGTAGGACCCACGTGATCGGATCACTGACTCAACCCTACGTCTCATAGACCCTGTAAGCCGTCGTATGCGTTGCTATGGCAGGTTGAACCCCCTCGAGCACGTTTGGGACATGTTGGGACGACAAATTGCGAAGATGGTCCCTCCAATAGCCAATCTGGATGAATTGGAACGTGCATTACATCGGGAATGGAACAACCTGCCACAGCAACGCATACGACGGCTTACAGGGTCTATGAGACGTAGGGTTGAGTCAGTGATCCGATCACGTGGGTCCTACACACGTTATTGACGCAAAGATCGCTAGAGGTCTTCTCAGAACAATGACTGTACGTTAGAAAACATAAACGTCATCCACACTGTCCGTGATGGACCTATAGCTCCATACTTAAATTGAGGTGAAAATATGCCTAAAATTCCCAAAAAATTTCACCTTAAATTATTCAGAATAAAATATTGAAAACGGCATGATTGTTATGTTTTTATGTGACCATAATATCACTTCTCCAGAAAATATAGCAATATCATGGGTATATTACACTGTTTTGACGACAACAAACTTGTAATGTGCGAGGTTGTAAAAAAACGGGGGGGGGTGCTTAACTTAATTCTTTGTGTATATATATATATATACATACATTATATATATTGTTGTGGATATGAGGATTGTATTTTTTTTATTTTGTGTTTATTAATATTGCTTGATTCTGGACCCTCCTGCCTCCAGTGTTGTGTAAAGGTCAAAGGGCGTCCCATAATTAGTCCATAAAGCATACACGTCAGCCAATCATAGATTCCCCCCTGGTTGATAGTTATATCTTTATTATGTGTATTAGGGTAAGGCCTTGTCTCCCATTAAGATGACACTCCATTGCACCAAGTGAAATAGAGTAGATTCCTTTCACACCCCCCTTTCATCATTGCCAAGCCTCGATTGCCAATTACATCCCCTCCAAAACCACCATTGAACATGTGCTCGGGTCGGGGAAGAAGGGCGTGCCCGCCCGTTGTCATCAAGGGCGGAGCCAGAGGGTCGTGCAACCAACCAGGGCCGACGTGAGCACACCGAGGGGCGTGTCCTGAAGGCCGGCGGCTTGATCGCCGGGGGCGCTATAAAGGCGCGCGCAAGAAGCAAGGTGTTGTCGGTGGTGAGGAGTGATTGGACCAAGAGAGAGAAAGAGTGGTTGGACCAAGAAAGAGAAAGAGTGGTTGGACCAAGAGAGAAAGAGTGGTTGGACAGGGAGACGTGCAAGAGTGTTGTTGAGTTGAGGGTTTGGACCAGACAAGTCAGACGAGTCCTGGCAAAGCACGCGACGTCCACAGCCGCAGCAACAGCAGCAACAACAGCAGCTTGGGGCCTGAACGGTGGTTTTGAGCAGGGCCGCGAAGGAACGGCGGCTGCTAAACGCGCCGATCGTGCTGCAGGACCCCTTGGACCTTCCTCTCCCTCCAGCCCTCCACCTCCTGCCTGTCCATCCTTTTTGTGTACGTGAGTTTGTTGTGTTTGTTTTGTCCCTGGGGATTTAATTAAGCTTGTATAAGGAATTTGCACTGTGTCTCTAATATCTTCTGTATATTATTTTATTATCTTTCCTTCTTCCTTGGTTATTTTGAGCCTGTATATAGTAGGAATAAATTTAGTAGTATTTTCAACCTTTATTTCGTCTTCTTCTTCTTCTTCACATCCATGTCGCTTTTGTCTTTTCCATATTGAATATCTGTGGCGCGATCCGGCCAACGTTCGGGAATCGGGTTAGTCGGGGTAACTGTTAGGGCCGCGGGGCCTCCGCTCGGCAAAACGAACATCTTATCCGCGGTCCGTAACAATTGGTGTCAGGAGTGTCGGATTCGGACCTGGGACTAAATTTATTTAGCCCAAATTTTGGAACACCAATTGTACGATTGGCAGTAACAATTGGTGTCGGGAGCGGGAACGGACCCGAAGCGCACTTAACGCGCTCAAAATTACGAGCTACTGAAATTTGTTTTGTTTTACAAAACCCGAATTTTGAAATCGCGCCATGGCTGGTCAAGGCGACGGGATGTCGGTGGGAGAGATAGACGGGGTAGAATCGACCCAGGACCTTGGGGAAATGTATGTGGAGGAAAGGGAGGAGGAGAACAATGGCAATGTGGTTGGGGAGGTATCAGGTGCACAAAATGGCGCTCTCGCGCACGTGGTTACAGCAGCACCAAATTTTGCCGCGCCCGTGACCGTAGCAGCGGGCTTTGATGTGGGGGACTTCATGGTGCAATTCACCGAGATGCTGAGAATAGAGGGGGAGGAATTGAGTAATAAAATTGAAGCAATAACGAACGGAATGAGGGCCGATATGGAGGAAATGGCGAGGGACAGAGTCGCATATGAGGTAAGGGAAGCTGAGAGGGACAGAGACCGCAGGTTGGGCGAAAGGGTCCCAGGGGTGCACGACGAGGTAACGCGGGTCGAGAAGCGCTGGTTGAGCGAAGCGGAGGAAAGCGCGGGTAAAATGACGGGGGTAGAAATCGCGACACGGGGTTTGGAGCAGCCGGTGACCGCTGAGGTAGAAGAGGGTGTTTTATTAAAGCCAGCGGTCGTCGAGGGGAATAAAGAAAAAGCAGTAGTGGGTATAATTAAAATTGAAGAGACGACGGAAGTAGCCCAGGAATCGGAGGAAGGAATGGAAACTGTACAAAGTCCGTGCTCACATCACGATGCTGTGCTCATTAATCCTTATAAAGATTTGCAGGTTTTGGTGCAGGGAGGAAGAAGAACCCCGAAGGTGAGACGGGCGGCATGTGGTGCCGGGAGATTTTGTAAAAGGGGGTTTGGCGCGAAGAGAATAGTCGCGCGATTGGGGTCAATATGGCAACCGGGCGTTGGTGAAGGGTCCCGTGTGAGTGGAAATGGCACGCGTGTGAAAAAAAAGTATGCGTCGGCGAGTGGGTGTGTTATAAAGTGTGGGAGTGAAACCGAGTGCGAGCGAGAATGCACGTCGGGGTGTACGGAGTGTGACACAGGGAGTGAGAGCGATACGGAGTGTACGTGCGAGGGTGAGTGTGACACGGAGAGTAAGGTGGTGGTGGAACGTGTGCGAGGAAGCACACCTGAGTTGGTCGTGGCGCGGGTGTGGGAGAGCCCATCTGAGCACGTTAGTGGGTGGATGCAAGGGTGCACGCCCATGGTGAGTGGTACGGAGTACGTACCGAGGGAGAGTGCGCGAGGTGTGTTAGGGGAGTGTGCGAGCGGCGAGTGTGCACAAGAGGTGTGGTGTGTAACAGGGAGTGCGTCGGTGGAATGGACGGAGTGTGTGGGATGCACTGGAGGCGTTGGAACGCCAGGTTTTGTGAGTGTGAAACGGGTCGCGTATGCAAGTGAGGCATCGACGTTGAACGGGGCAGCGTTTAGGGCGACGGTTAGCCGATGCGAGCACTCGGGGCGCGGTGTGCTTTGTTGGATGCCAGGCCCGGCGCGGATCGATGCTGCGTCGCTTCTCTTCGAAGCATCGTTGCCGATTCGGGCTTGGCCCCGCCCTGCACGGTCGAGTCCGGGCCTTGTCGGGCGAGGCGACCGGTCCGGTTCAAGGGCGAGTGGGAGGAAGCGGAACGGTGCCCCCTCGTGGGGACGGGGTTCCGACCGGGCGAGCCTCAGCCATCGGGCCTGGGACCGCAAGGTACCGAGCCGCGATGATGCATGGAACCTCGGCCCGAGCATGCCTCCTCCCCAGAGTCGTGAATGCCGGACGGATCCAACCAAGGCGACCAAACCACCCGAATTCATTGCTCGGCTTTGCGAAGCCGGGTTTTAATGATGTGACGACGCACCGAGGCTCAGATAAAGCAGAATGTGATGATGATGATGAGGATAGATGAGGATAGCTATAAAGGCGCGCGCAAGAAGCAAGGTGTTGTCGGTGGTGAGGAGTGATTGGACCAAGAGAGAGAAAGAGTGGTTGGACCAAGAAAGAGAAAGAGTGGTTGGACCAAGAAAGAGAAAGAGTGGTTGGACCAAGAAAGAGAAAGAGTGGTTGGACCAAGAGAGAAAGAGTGGTTGGACAGGGAGACATGCAAGAGTGTTGTTGAGTTGAGGGTTTGGACCAGACGAGTCAGACGAGTCCTGGCAAAGCACGCGACGTCCACAGCCGCAGCAACAGCAGCAACAACAGCAGCTTGGGGCCTGAACGGCGGTTTTGAGCAGGGCCGCGAAGGAACGGCAGCTGCTAAACGCGCCGATCGTGCTGCAGGACCCCTTGGACCTTCCTCTCCCTCCAGCCATCCACCTCCTGCCTGTCCATCCTTTTTGTGTACGTGAGTTTGTTCTGTTTGTTTTGTCCCTGGGGATTTAATTAAGCTTGTACAAGGAATTTGCACTGTCTCTAATATCTTCTGTATATTATTTTATTATCTTTCCTTCTTCCTTATTTTGAGCCTGTATATAGTAGGAATAAATTTAGTAGTATTTTCAACCTTTTTTCGTCTTCTTCTTCGTCTTCTTCACATCCGTGTCGCTTTTGTCTTTTCCATATTGAATATCTGTGGCGCGATCCGGCCAACGTTCGGGAATCGGGTTGGTCGGGGTAACTGTTTGGGGCCGCGGGGCCTCCGCTCGGCAAAACGAACATCTTATCCGCGGTCCGTAACAATATATATATACAGACTTGGCATTTAATATGGAATATTTTTTTTTTCTTGACTTCGGTTTCATTTCTGAACTCGGTATATCAATCTGGTGAGTTTCTTTTACGCTTCGGTGATTTCTTTGTTAAAAGAACCATGTCACTGATTGTCTGTCGCAGCAAGAAGTCAATAACAAGATTATATCGCAGGTGGCGTGACAAAATGTACGGACAGGTACATTTGACGATTGGCTTCACAATCGGGTATATAAGGGTTGTTGCGTTCTGTATTAGTGGAAAACAACTGCTGCACGTCTACAAAAGTTTTTGCCGCTTCCCCTGGAGATGGTCCGTCAACTCGACAATGCTGTTTGTCATTTAGTGGTGGCTTTACGAAATTACGGCATGAAACAGCGTGCTATTGCTTGGCAGTATGGCATCACTCAAGGTCAGGTGTCAGATCCAGAAACGAAATGCTCAGAGGGGTGTCCCTACTCCAATACCGAGGCCAGGACGTCCACGCAGAACCACAAGGAGGGATGATCGCCAGCTGCACCGGTTAGTCCACAATGGCTGTACCAAGTCAGCTAATCGGCTTAGGGCTGAGTGGCAGCAACTGACAAATGTGCCTGTATCCAGAAGGCTAGTCAACCAACGACTGGTTCAAGCAGGCTATCATGCCAGGCGTCCCCTGAGAAAGCCACGCCTGACCAGACAACACCGCCAGCGCCGATTGCAGTGGGCCAAAGAGCACCGTCAATGGCAGCCAGGACACTGGAATCACGTGATCTTCAGTGATGAGTCTAGATTTCTGGTCTATCGTCAAGCTGGCCGTGTCCGAGTGCGCAGACAAGTGCATGCAGCCTACAACAAAGATTGTATAGTGCCAAGAGTCCAAGCTGGAGGTGCTGGGGTGACCGTTTGGGCTGCTTTTCATGCAGGGGGCAAAACTGACCTGGTTGTTCTGAATGGAAACCTGAACCAGGTCAAGTACAGGGCCATTCTGGAAGAAACATTGCTTCCATTTGCTCGTGCAGCCTTGCGAGGAAACTTTGTCTTCCAAGATGACAATGCACGGCCTCATCGTGCTCGCATGATCCAACACTTTCTTGCTGACCGTGGTGTAGTGCATATGGAGTGGCCTGCCATGTCCCCGGATATGAATCCGATAGAGAACTTGTGGGCAGAATTAACGCGTCAAATCGACCACTTGGACAAGCAGCCGACCTCTGTGCGTGAATTGCAGCAGGCTATTGTCACTGCATGGCAAGCGATTCCTGTCCAAACCTTGGCAAATCTCGTGAACAGCATGCCTCAACGTGTACGTGCTCTCCTGAATGCTCGTGGGGGTTACACGAAGTACTGAACTGTAATTTTACTGTCCGTAATCCCAGTCGTAATTTAACTTTTGTTTTTGTTAAAAAAAAATTCGGCTAATGTGCAAAATAAAGAGATACTTCTGGAAAACGTACAGAAGTTTAACACAGTACTGTCCATGAATTGAGTTCGATATCAGTTTACATCACTTTCAAGGATCAATTTATTTGTTTCGAAATGTCAAATGTGGTTTTTGTTTCTTTTAAAGGTCACATTAACAATATCTGGAATAATTTCAACATAATTCCAATGAACTTTTGGTTCTAAGACATCTTGAAAAGTAAGTTCACCCCCACCAAAAGATATTCCATATTAAATGCCAAGTATGTATGTATATATATATATATATATATATATATATATATATATATATATATATATATATATATATATATATATATGTATATATATATATATATATATATATATATATATATATATATATATATATATATATATATATATATATATATATATGTATATATATGTATATATATATATATATATATATATATATATATGTATGTATCCTCTCTCGATCGGCGCGTTTAGCAGCCGCCGTTCTTTCGCCGCCCTGCTCAAAACTTCCGTCAAGGCCCCGAAGCTGCTGTGGCTGAAGCTGCTGTGGCTGAAGCTGCTCTTTCAGGGATCCCTTACTCAACTCTTCTCAACTCAACTCTCTTGCTTAGTCCAACCACTCAACTCAACAACTCAACTCAACAACTCCACTCAACAACTCAACTCAACAACTCCACTCAACAACTCTCTTGCTTAGTCCAACCACACACTCGGCTCTTGCGCGCGCGCTTTTATAGCGCCTCAGGCGATCAAGCCGCTAGTGTCCAGGACACGCCTATCGGTCAGCTCGCCTCGGCCCTGATTGGTCGGCACGGCCCTCTGGCTCCGCCCTTGATGACGATGGGCGGGCACGCCCTTCTTCCCCGAGCTGAGCACATGCTTAATGGTGGCAATTGTAGTTGGCAGTAGAAGTTTTGGGAGTGGGAATGGGGAATGAAAGGGGATCTATCTATTTGAATTCGGTGCAATGGAGTATTAAGTGAATGGAAGACAAGGCCTTACCCTAATACACATAATAAGGATATAACTGTCAACAAGGGGGGAAATCTATGATTGGCTAACGTGTGGTGTTTATGAACTAAATACGGGACGCACTTTGACCTTTATACATAACTGGAGCAAGGAGGGCGATATTTTACAACAATTTACTATACAATAAAAAAAACACAACAGAAAAAACACAATCCTCATATCCACAACAATATATATATATATATATATATCGATAGATATATAGATATATATATATCGATAGATATATAGATATATATATATATATATATATATATATATATATATATATCGATAGATATATAGATATATATAGATATATAGATATATAGATATATATAGATATATAGATATATATATATATCTCTATCTATCTATCTATATATATATCTATCTCTCTATATATCTATATATCTGTCTATCTATCTATCTATCTATCTATATATGTATATATCGATCTATATATCTATATATATATATATATATATATATATATATATATATATATATATATATATATATATAGGTAGGAATTTTGAACGAGGTACATTTGGGCCTCCCAGGGGTCAAATATTTTTTTATTGGAATAGCTAAAAATCACCTTGATATCCTTAAAGCCCTAAGCCTGGGCTATCAAACGCAGCCAAACTGACACCGATCGGCCCAGAGGTTCCGTTTTTATTCATGGTCAAAGTTTCCCTTCCTTGTTAGCATAACGTAAGAGACCAAAATAAGGTCTCTTTGTAAACATTCCGTCACAAATGCTTCATTTCTGCATTTAAACATATAAGCAAAGTACCAAACATAGGCAAGACATATATCTACTTGTGTTTTAAGTTTCAAGTTCCTACTCAAAATGTATGCTGGTTTATGTACCGACAAATATTGGCTATTTTTCAGTTGTTTTCACCCAAACCTGTGTTTTTTAAATTGCACTCTTGACAAGTTTCTGTCATTTTGCAAATATACTTAATAGAACCTCCAAAAAGCACTCGGGTACTCTACAATACATGTGTTAATTAACTGGAAAATTTGCAGTTTGGGCGTCCGCGTTATCTATGGTTGTGTCTTGAAAATAGCTCAATATCAATTGAGAAATAAATCTCTCTTACGTTATGGTAATACCACAAGCCAACAAATCATTCTAGCTACTAACAAAATGGATTTATTTCCATACAACCATCAAAAATCAGAAGGATATTGTTCCTCCAGCAAACGAAACTTGCAATAAAGTACTAATCATACCTTTTTTATATACAAAATAGCAGTCCACTTGTCATGTGTACTTTTTTTCTCCTACTTGGCATTCAAGCTATTTAAATACCCACTCAAACATCTCAAACTCGACTCGGATGGCAATAGACTCGGATGGCAATACGGATGGGAAAAGACTCGGATGGCAATACCGAGATGGCAATATCGGATGGCAATATCGGATGGCATCCTCGGATGGGAAAAGACTCGGATGGCAATACAATTGACACTGTCATAAGAGATTTTATATCGTGGCGTCATGTAAGAGACCGTTATCGGAGAAATACAATATTAGGCCCCTAAATCCAAAAATACATCATGAAACAGCTCATAAATACACTCAAAGCACTCTCAGGCTATGGATCCTTTGTTTCCATATGATATTTGTAAATATGGACATGTATGAAGTACTACAGTCAATGATGAACTGAAAATTGACACCAAATTTAGAGGGACTGACAGCAAGATCTTGATGTGACGCCCATCAAAACCAGTTGGCAGTCATCCAACACAGCTCATTACAACCAAATACAACATATATTCTTGTTGAATACAATAATTAAGACATACTATAAAGCTTATGCGGGACTGCGGGTCTTTGTTTAATGTTCTGATAAACCTCTCGTACGTTACGATTTACGGGTCTCGTACGTGACGCTGTACAAACTCGCACGCCATTGGCGGCCATGAAACGAGAACGACTCACGGCGATTTTGGCAAGTACTTTCACATGTTCCTACGAATTAATCTCAAAATAAACCAGGTCTTGAGGATCTATGGCATCCTGGACAAGTACTTACGAGACCATGGGGTCCAATGCCGATCTCACGTATGATATTTTTTTGGATTTCTCCGGCCAGACCGACGACTAACTTTCGCCAAACTTCTTGTTTCGCGCGGCGAGTAACTTGCTGAATACCCGGATGTAAACGCCGGGTAACAGGAAGTACCCGTATGTCGGCATTTCACGCCACAAGTTTTCGGTCTCTTACGTTATGGAGGAACGCTCTTCTTCCCGAAGATGCTGTTTCGGCTAGTTTTGCGTACTTAACGCACCAAGAGCGTCCTGATCTTTTGAAATGGCATAGAATTCAAGCTAATGTGATGGTCTGATGGTATATTTCACTTCGATATGCACTTACCTGGCTTACAGGGAGCATGACCGGTGCGTAACGTAAGAGACCGTTATGGTTTCTAAATTCACACTCAAGCTTGTTGTGTCTCAGAGAAACAAAGGAGGTCAATGATTTTTACAGAGTTAATACATACGTATAAGTGCTGTTTGTTGCGCCCTAAAGAAGAACTATGGAACACCCTGATGTGTAAAACAGGGCTTATATAAATATCTCTTACGTTACGGTTCATCTGCTTCATCCTATATGAGGAGGAGCTGTGACTCAGGAACTGACATGAGTAACACAAAAACACATTCAGTAGAGTAGTTATATAGATCTACTTTTATTCCAGGTGTGAAAAGTATCTGAAAAAGGCTTTTATAATGAATGCATGGCTTTGAAGGGCAACTAAATACTAAAAAAATGCCCTTTTCACCATTTTTTGACGTTCAGAGGCTTATAACATGTAGATAATTGATAAAAAGTATATAAAACTATACATTTTCTGAAAGCCGTGATTGTGTTCTACAAGGTGACACCTAAATGTACTAATTCAGAACATTTGGGACAAAGTTATATAGGTTTAAAGCAATCAATGTGTGTTTTTTGGGATTTGTACCTCGTTCAAAATTCTGACCCATATATATATATGGGTTCCGTAACAATATATATATATATATATATATATATATATATATTTATATATATATATATATATTTATATATACATATATATATCTATATAATATATCTATCTTCTTCTATATCTATTTTTATTACTTGCAGAATCGAAGATTTTTCAAGTACTGCATATTGGTCGGTTGCGTTTGTGGTTCTGTCTGTTTGATTGTCACTGGCCTACAGGTCACAATTCTAAACCAATCATCACAAAACTTCACCATGTTGTATAGGTCGTCCCAATTGAGAATCATATTGATTTTGAGGTCAAAAGTCAAAGGTCATCTGCAGGTCAAATTTCTAAAATCGCCATTTTAAATCCGATTGACTTGAAAATTGAATATCATTTGTATATTGAGTCAATAAAATGGGAAATCAACTATTTTTGAAGTCATAAGGTCATAGGTCAAAGGTCAACTCAGGGTCAAATTTTGAAAATCATCAATTTTCATCTAAAAAGCCGTCAATTCTCAATCGATTGACATGAAAATTGAGCAGCATTTGCATATCGAGTCCCTAAATTGGGAATCATACTATTTTTGAGGTCAAAAGGTCAAAGGTCAACTCAAGGTTAAACTTCCAAAATCACCTTTTTTTTTTTCTTTTTTTTTGTATACAGAATCGAGGCTTGGGAAAGAGCTAACATTTATCACAAAAAAAAAAAAACGGAAAAACAAAATATATAAAAAGAGGGAGCGGTACACAAGATGGAGAGAGAAGAGGAAGCACACAAACACAACATTTGAGAGCAGGGACATCGGGAGATGTGTGGGAGGGAGAGGGCTTGGGGGGAGAGGCGTGGGAAGGGGGAGTGGGGTGGGAGAAGTATAAAACACAAGGACACCAAGGACTTCCAGAAAAGAAGTTGGTATTTCAAAAAAGTGGATTTGGGGTGAAATTAGCGGGGGTAGAAAAGATCAAGGATTTGGATAGGGGGAAGATAAGAGATGGGAGTGAACAGCTGTTTTGAAGACCTGGAGGGAGGAGTGGGATTGAAGAGAGTGAGGGAGTTTGTTCCAGAGGTGGGAGAAAAGAGGAATGAAGGAGTGAAGGTGAGCAGAGAGTCTTGATTTTGGCAGCTTAACCATAAGAGGGTTGCAGGCAGATCTTGTGCGACCTGTAGGAATATTTGGGGGACAGAGCCCAGAGAGAGCTGGGGGAGCAAGGCAGGAGAGGAGTCGGTAGAAGACGGAAAGACTGTCAACCTGCCTGCGGTGAGTAAGTGAAAGGCCCTCAGAGATAGCTTCATCGAGGAAGATTCGAATGATTCTGAACGCTTTGGTTTCAACAGCGTGAAGACGAGCTAGTTGTGAGGCAGGAGCACCAGCCCAGAGGGGAGAGCAGTACTCCATTGAGCTGCGGATGAAAGCCTTGTATGTGGTGAGGAGCTCAGGTGTGCCAAGGAAGGACTTCGCACGACGGAGGATGCCCAGTCGGCGACTGGCTTTGGATGCCAGCTTGGAAATGTGGATTTCCCAGGAAAAGATCATGGCAGATAGTGAGACCCAAAAGCTTGAGTGACAGAACTTCTTGGAGAGGATTATTCAGAAAGTGGATGGGAGGGTTGTCCAGTCGGTCTTTTCGGAGAGACATCGTAAGAGTGTGAGATTTGTCAGGATTGAAAGACCTGTTCCACTTGTTTGCCCAGTCTGTGATTTTGTTCAGGTCTGCAGAGAGTGAGGAGGCTGCAGACTGCCGATCTGATGGATGAGGAATGGAGCGGCAGAGTGTGGAGTCATCAGCAAAGAGATAGAGAGGATTTTCAAGAGAGTCAGAGAGATCATTGATGAAGACCAGAAAAAGCACAGGGCCCAGAACACTGCCTTGGGGAACTCCAGCCTGAACAGGAAGAGGAGATGAGAGAAACCCATTCAGGGCCACACGTTGACTGCGACTGGAGAAGAAGTCCGCCAGCCATGCGTGGAGATTTCCATGGATACCAAAGGAGGAGCGTTTGGTGAGCAGAGCAGGGTGCCAGACCGTATCGAAGGCATGTGATATGTCAAGGGAGACAGCTCTAATTTCCTGTTTCGCATTGAGGACCTCCATCCATTTTTGAGACAGCAGAAGCAGCATGTCCAGAGTAGAGTGACCTGGTCTGAAACCAAATTGAAGATCAGAGATCAAGCCATTGGAGAAGAGGAAAGATTTCATATCCGAAGCAATGATGGATTCCATAACTTTGCTGATAATTGGGAGAAGGCTGATTGGTCTGTAGTTGCAAGGTTTTGTTTTTGCACATTTTTTGTGTAAAGCGGTGATGTTGGCTGATTTCCAAGCAGATGGCAGATGACCTTGAGCAAAAGAGAGGGTGAAGAGACAAGAGAGAGGGTGTGAAAGAGCAGAAGAACAGGATTTTAGGACCTGTGGGCTGATGCCGTCAGGTCCAGTTGCAGAATCAGAGTCGAGGGTTGACAGAAACTTTTCCACCTTGTCAGGAGGAAAGGACACAGAGTCCAGGAGCAGCTGGGTACGACTGGGTACGGTGGGTACAGAGAGGGATGGGTTTGGGACACAAGATTTAGAGGCAAACACAGAGTTGAGGCATTCAGCTTTTTCATGTGCGGAGTCAGCTGTGTAGCCGTTCGAGGTAAGGGAGGGGATGGAGAGGGAACAAACACCAGAAACAGATTTGACCAGACACCACCAGGATTTGGAAGAGGGAGACAGATAAGAGAGTTCGGTCTTGAGAACGGAGAGATAGTGTTTCCTGGCTCTCCTGAGGGTGGTCACACACTTGTTTCGGGCTTTGTGAAAGGAAATGAGATTTTCTTCCATTGGATTTGCTTTCCAGGAGACGAAGGTGAGTTGTTTCTGGGCAACAGCCTCACCACAAGATGCCGTGTACCATGGATGGGAGGAAGGGTATGACAACTGAAGACGAGATGGGATAAATCTGTGCATGAGAGAGAGCAAATTACTTTGGAAGCATTCCCAGGATGAGTTGATGTCAGAGGCGGTCGAGATGGGAGACCAGTCCAGATGATTGATGGCTGCTTGAAGACCGTGCCAGTTGGCCTGAGTGAAATGCCAGACTCGTCGACGTTGAGGAGGCTCTCTGAGAATGGTCAGAGAGATGTCCACTTTAACAAGCACATAATCAGATGAGCCGATTGGAGCAGAAGAAGAGCAGCAGACATTTTCAGGGAAGTTAGTCATAACCAAGTCCAGAAGAGAAGATGCTCCGTTGACTGAGATCCTGGTCGGGAAATTCACAGATTGTGTCAGTCCCAGTGAGTCGCAGAAGTCCTTTGCTGAGGAGCCATGGCTGGTGAGAGAGGTACCCACACCCAGCCAACTGGCATGGTGACAATTGAAATCACCACATATGAGGAAGAGAGAGTTGGGATGAGTAGATAGAAGTTGGTCCATATTATCAGACAGCGAGATGTAGATGGAGTTATCACTGTTTGGTGGATGGTACAACACACATATGAACAAGAGGTGGGAGCAAAGGGGTAGCCGTAGCCAGAGGTATTCCTGGGGGTGAGGTGGAGAGAAGGCAGTGCAGGGCCAGTGGGGAAGAGAGTTCAATTTTCATCCGATTGACTTGAAAATAGAACAGCATTTGTGTATTGGCTCACTGAATTGGGAAACCAACTATTTTTGAGGTCAAAAGGTCAAAGGTCAACTCAAGGTCAAACTTCTAAAACCGTCACTTTTCATCCTGTTGACCCGAGCTTTGATCAAGATCGTAAATTTTAATCTTCATGAAATGGACAATTTGCTGTATCAATGGAAATCTTTTGGGGGGGGGGGGGGGGCGGGATTTTGCAAGTATCGTGCTCCGCATGACGTCTTATTGTATTTATTATTTATCTATATATATTGTTACAGACGCGGGTGTGGATGTTAGTTTACCGAGCGGTTTGGTATGACCGCGTCTGCACAGTTTACCCGATTATACTCGAACGTTGGCCGAGTCGCGCTATGCTAAATCAATTAAGGAAAGGACACAGCGGCTGGGTTAGATGACACGACACCAGGGGTACAGTTCTCAAGACCTCCGGAGGAGGTTATAATATGGGATATGCGGAACGTTTAGATTACAAGGACAAGAGGGACAGCATAGGAAGGTGGGCACTTAATCACGGTCTTATAGTAGCCCTGACAGACCACAGATAAACAGGACAAAACTGACTCACACAGGGATTGATGGCAAGGAAGGGCAGGTAGTCGAGGCTCAAGGTGCACCTTGGCTCAGGGGCAGAATCGACCCGGTCCGGTCCAGAGATGCGGGAGGTCTCTCAGCGCTCGGAGGTGGCGACTTCTCTTTTCAAGCTGGGGGCGCATCTGACGTCACGTCCGGTAAGTGGCTGCGTATATCCAGCGGGGAGTGACACGCCCTCGGCTCGTTAGCTCCGCCCCAGATGGAATCGGCCCGTTGCTTCTTATTGGGTGCGGGGGGTTACCGGGCTCCGCCCTTGACGAGGGGCCGACAGTCAGCCCCTTCGTGGTAACCCCGTCGGCGCACATGGGCAATGGCGGCTAACCAAGCCGGAGTGAGGACGCACACTCCCCGCGCGCTGTTGTTGTAGTTGTTGTTGTTGTTGTTGTTGTTGTTTCATGAGGAAGATGGGAGGAGGTATGGGGAGGTCCTAAACTCACTACTGGTGCCATACAATCACATTCTGGTGCAACGAAGAGTCAGAATTAATGGAAACGAGTCCTTAACTGACATAGACTAAGAATAACTAGCAAGATGTCCTATAGTTGTCTACGTGAGATGCGGTGAACCTGGGCACGACATTTAATGGGGGAAAAAGGGGAAGGTCGGTTCTACAGAGTGTTGTTTACAGACAATGGGACTAGGGAATGGGGGATTGGGGATAGTTGGGGAGTATTGGGGAAATAGGGGAATATTTACAAGCGGATATGGAGGCCAAATCCCATATCCGCAACAATATAAAAGAAAGTTTTTGTCACTTACAAAATCGAAGATTTTTCACGTATATTGGTCGGTTGCGTTTGTGGTTCTGTCGTCTGTCTGTCTGTTTGTTTGTTTGTCGCCGGCCTATAGGTCACAATTCCAGACCGATCATCACGAAACTTCACCAAGTTGTATAGGTCGTCCCAATTGAGAAGCCTATTGTTTTTGGGGTCAAAAGGCCAAAAGGTCAACATAGGCCAAAAGTCACCAACTTTGCTAAATTTCTAAAATCCTCAATTTTCATCATATTGACTTGAAATTTGAAAAGGACATATCTGGTCTGGACATATCTGGTGCATATCTGGTCACTGAATTCAACTACCAAGTATATTTGAGGTGAACATAGGCCAAAAGGTCAATATAGTCCAAATTTCTAAAATCCTCAATTTTCATCCGATTTACTTAAAATTTGAAGAGGACTTGCATATCTGGTCACTGAAGTCAACCACCAAGTATTTTTGAGGTCAACAAAGGCCAAAAGGTCAACATAGGCCGAATTTCTAAAATCACCAATTTTCATTTGATTGACTTGTAATTCTAAGAGGATTTACATATATGGTCACTGAATTCAACCACCAACTATTTTTGAGGTCAACATAGGTGAAAAGGTCAACATAGGCCAAGTTTTTAAAATCCTCAATTTTCATCTGATTGACTTGAAAATTGAACAGCATTTGCACATTGAATCACTAAATAGGGAAACTAACTACTTTTGAGGTCAAAAGGTCAAAGGTCAACTCAAGGTCAACCTTCCAAAATCATCATTTTTCATCCGAAAAATAGGCACTTTTCTTCCTATTGACCCGAGCTTTGATCAAGATTGCCAATTTTAATCTTCATGAAATGGACAATTTGCTGTATCAATGGAATTTTTTTTCTTGGGGGTGGGGGGCGGATTTTTCAAGTATCGTGCTCCGCTTGACGTCTTCTTGTTTGTTTGTTACTTGCAAAATCGAAGATTTTTCAACTGTATTGGTCGATTGCGTTTGTGGTTCTGTCTGTCTGTTTGCTACTTGCCGGAAAAGATTCCGGCAAGTATGTTGATCGGTTGGTTTGTCTGTCTGTCTGTCTGTTTGTTACTTGCCGGAAAAGATTCAGGCAAGTATGTTGATCGGTTGGTTTGTCTGTCTGTCTGTTTGTCTGTTTGTTCGCAGTACTACGTCATCACCGTTGCACGTAGAATCGCCAAACGTTACACACATATTTGTCTTGCCCTGGAATAGACTGTGCCCAGTTTTTAACTCTCTAGGCCCAAGGCCTCCATTATGACGTCATAATTCGACAAGTACAAAACTTCATCCAATCAAGATGCAATTTCTTGAGCGCCATGTCGGCATAAACTGGTGGAGAAAAAAAAATCATGATGACGTCATCGGTCACGTGGTTCGGCCGCCATCTTGGAAAAACCAAACAATTTGCACCTCTATATCTCCGAAAGTGCTGAATATAAAAAATTGAAACATGGCTCATTGTAAAGAACTCTCCATGGGGAATAAAATATGTTCATGATGATGTCATAGGTGCCTCCATTATGACGTCATAATTCGACAAGTACAAAACTTCATCCGATCAAGAAGAAATTTCTTGAGCATAATCAAGGAATAAATTCGTTTGGAAAACAAATAATGATAACGTCATCGATCACGTGGTTCGGCCGCCATATTTGTCCAAAATGGCCGATAAAAAGTACATTCCGGCAAGTCCTTGGTCTGACCGATTTTTCATCTGTTTGTCTATTTGTTTGTCAACGGCCTACAGGTCACAATTCTAAACCGATCATCACGAAACTTCACCAAGTTGTATAGGTTATCCCAATTGAAAAGCCTATTGTTTTGTGGGTCAAAAGGTCAACATAGGCCAAAGGTCACCAACTTTGCCAAATTTCTAAAATCCTCAATTTTCATCCGATTGACTTGAAATTTGAAGAAGACTTGCATATCTGGTCACTGAATTCAACCACCTCGTATATTTGAGGTCAGCATAGGCCAAAAGGTCAACGTAGGCCAAATTTCTAAAATCCTCAATTTTCATCCGATTGACTTGAAAATTGAACAGCATTTGCACATTGAGTCACTAAATAGGGAAACTAACTATTTTTGAGGTTAGAAGGTCAAAGGTCAACTCAAGGTCGACCTTACAAAATCATCATTTTTCATCTGAAAAATCGTCACTTTTCTTCCTGTTAACCTGAGCTTTGATCAAGATTGTCAATTTTAATCTTGATGAAATGGACAATTTGCTGTATCAATGGAATTTTTTTTTCTTAGAGGTGGGGGCGGATTTTGCAAGTATCGTGCTCCGCATGACGTCTTCTTGTTTGTTTGTTTGTCTGCACGCGCTAATCCTCTGAACGGTGAAAGATAACAGGAAACCTCTCAAACAAAAAATGTCGGGACGGGCCCCGGGAATGTTATAGGCTAGGTGGTGAGGCCGGTCGAGGCTGCCTCGGCCGGGCTGGGCCCATTTCGCAATTAAAAGCTGAGATGAATTATAGTCGTCAATCTTCTACGACCGCAAGTAAAAGCTGAATTATAGTAGTGAATTCATTTTAAAAAAAGAACTAAAAATGTCGGGACAGGCCCCGGGAAGGTTATCGGCTAGGTGGCGAGGCAGGTTGAGGCTGCCTCGGCCGGGCTGGGCCCATTTCGCAATTAAAAGCTGAGTGAATTATAGTAGTCAATCTTCTATGGCCGCGAGTAAAAGCTGAATTATAGTAGTAAATTCATTCAAAAAGAACTAAAACTGTCGGGACGGGCCCCAGGAAGGTTATAGGCTAGGTGGTGAGGCCGGTCTAGGCTGCTTCGGCCGGGCTGGGCCCATTTCGCAATTAAAAGCTGAGCTGAATTATCGTAGTCAATCTTCTACACCTGCGAGTAAAAGCTGAATTATAGTAGTAAATTCATTCAAAAAGAACCCAGGCAATGCCGGGTGCTTTCGGCTTGTCTTCTATCTATATGTATAAAAGAAAGTTTATGTTTGTTTGTTTGTTTGTTTGTCTGCACGCGCTAATCTCCTGAACGGTGAAAGATAGGAGGGAACCTCTGAAACAGAAAATGTCGGGACGGGCCCCGGGAAGGATATAGGCAAGGTGGCGAGGCCGTTCGAGGCCGCCTCGGCCGGGCTGGGCCCATTTCGCAATAAATCTCTTCTTTCTTAATTATCTTGAAGTACAACTTGTGCACTTAATCGGAATATCTGACTGATTGCAACACATGCTTTCAAAATTCTCTCTTGCTTGCCACGACAGAAGAAAGAACAAGGAATCGTTGAGCACTAACTGATACTGGGCTCGCGTCAGACATATGTACAGAAGATTAAATTCATTCAAAAAGAACCCGGGCAACGCCGGGTGCATTCAGCTAGTATATCCATCTTCTATATATATATATAAAAGAAAGTTTTTGTTTGTTTGTTTGTTTGTCTGCACGCGCTAATCTCCTGAACGGTGAAAGATAGGAGGAAACCTCTGAAACAAAAAATGTCGGGACGGGCCCCGGGGAGGTTATAGGCTAGGTGGCGAGGCCGGTCGAGGCCACCTTGGCCGGGCTGGGCCCATTTCACAATTAAAACCTGAGCTGCATTATAGTAGTCAATCTTCTACGGCCATGAGTAAAAAATAAATTATAGTAGTAAGACCTATGTACAGAAGATGAAATTCATTCAAAAAGAACCCGGGCAACGCCGTGTGCATTCAACTAGTGTATATATATATATATATATATATATATATATATATATATATATATATATATATATATATATATATTGCTACGGAACCGGAGAGGGCTTCCCTCGTTGCCCTGCGGAGATTAACCCGCCGTTCCTTCTACTAACCACTCTCCGTTCCTGGTCGTCCCAACGCTCCCTCCCGCCCACAGCGCCGCCAGGGTATTCGGGCCAGAAAGTCGGAATCGGCCTTCCCGGGACCTGAGTGCAACACTCGGTCATGAGACAGGGAAGAGACGGCCGTTCGAGCTACGGTTTTAGGTTACCGAGCGGGTTTAGTAACCCGTAGTTCGAACCATTAACAAACTACACCCGATTCTAACGTTGGCCAAATCGCACTATGCTAAATCAATGATGGAAAGGACACGACGACTGGGAAAGATGAAACGACGCAAGGGGGTACAGTTCTCAAGACCTCTGGAGGAGGGTGTAATTACAGTGGTGGAGAAAAGGGGTAGATTACAAGGCAGAGTGAGGTAAAGACACAGAAGAGATGGGCACTTAAATACAGTCTTATTTAACCCCAGACAGACCACGGACAAACGGACAAGGTAGACTCACACAGGGGTTGATGGCAGGAATGGACAGGTAGGTCGATGGCACAAGGTGCACCTTGGCTCGGGGACAGGATAAAGCACGGTCCAAAGATGCAGGGAGGTCTCACAGCGCTCGGAGGGTACGTCTTGCTTGCTCCAAGCTCAGCGCGCATCTGACGTCACCTCTCTCTCACTGCGCATGCTCAACGGGGAGTGACACGCCCTCGGCTGGTTGGTTCCGCCCCGACTGGGGCCGGTCCGCCGCTTCCATTGGGTGCGGGGGTTACCGGGCTCCGCCCTTGACGAGGAGCCGACAGGGAGCCATGTTCTGCCCCTGTTGGGTAACCCCGTCGAGCACATGTCCGATGGCGGCTCGTTGGGAAGGCCTGGTGCCCTCCCACCACTCCTACCAACCAAGCCGGAGTGAGGACGCGCACTCCCTGCGCTCGTTGTTGTTGCTGCTGAAGAGAACTGTGAGGAAGAGCTGCGGGGAGGTATTGGGAGCTCCTAAACTTCCTAACGGTGCCATACAATCACATTCTGGTGCAACGAAGGGTCAGAATTAATGGAAACGAATCCTTAACTGACATAGACTAAGAATAACTAGCAAGATGTCCTATAGTTGTCTACATGAGATGCGGTGGACCTGGATGCGACATTTAATGGGGGAAATAGGGGGAGGTCGGGTCTACAGAGTGTTGTTTACAGAAAATGGGACTAGGGAATGGGGGATTGGGGAGAGTTGGGAAGTATTGAGGAAATAGGGGAATATTTACAAGCGGATATGGATGGATGCAAATCCCATATCCGCAACACTGCACCCTGCTCGACCTCGGGGCGTCCCGACCCGATAAATTTTTACCTACTTTACTGTGGCACTCAGGTGTAGTTCCCTCTACTATTAACTCAACCCTGAGTGCGACAGTTTTACAGATGTTCACAAATGAGTAAATATGTCCCCCTGTGACGTTGCACCCTTCTCCTAACAGAAACACACCCACAGGATAACCGAATCGCAGAAAGCATCCTCAAACTAAACATACAGCCGGTAGGGAGCATCATTTATACAAGACTACACTGATATTTACACTACGATCCAGGACCTGTTCTTTGAGGAACACATGCAGATGTTATGCATAGGGAGAGCACGCATGCCAGCATCGATACACCAACCCACGAGTGCCCTGTGGCCCTACGGCCTTTAATAATGTGCAGAGCACCCCTTCCAAGCACCAAAAGCACCACCCCATTATGCACAGTCAGCACCATCCGGTGCACCAATAAAGTGTTCAATAAAAAATGCACAATCAAGTGTCCATGGTCACCGGTGGTGTTGCAGCCGGCCGATGTTCTGCCGCTGGTCTTGTCTTCATGGAGTGCACTTGGCCTTCTGGCTTCTGGCCTATTTAGAAATAAAGAAAGGCGCCAACCACGTCCATTTCTTAATTGTGGCCGTCAGGGGGGCCAACTAAAAGTGGTTCACCTGTGTGGCATAGGTGCCACGTTGACCCAGAGGTCCATCAACGGGTGGTGCTTGACGGCAAAAGAACTGCGGTCCATTGTGGGCGGCCACAAAAATTGCGGTCCATATGGTGTATCGATCCAGGCAGCAAGCAGCGGAAGTACAGGCCCACAACTGCGGAGCCAGCACCTCTCTCTCCTCTCTCTCCTCTCTCTCTGCCCCAAAGCCAGATCCTCGGAGGTGGGAGACAAAAGAAGACAGGTGAGTAAGGTGGTAAGGGCGCAAAAGTGCATGCAATATAAGATAATGCACACTGGGGGCACATGGGAACCAGGTGAGACAGGTACGATCCTACCGTACGCCCCCCCCCCCCCCCACCAGGTAACCTACATTGCCCCTCCCTTACCCCTTACTGTATCCACAAAACACAACATTACCCATAAACATCTACTTTACACATCAACAAACGTCCCTACTGTCTTCCCCGTTCCTCCCATAGACCAAATTCGTCTTCTCTCCCTCCTAACCAATCAAATTTGCCATTTCCAACTCTCATCAAAATTTGCCATCTCCAACTCAACATCAAAATTTGCCATCACCAATTCATCATCAGTCCCTCCTAAGGAGGGAGAGATGGAATCACCCCAATGTCTCATCCACGTCATGATGCGTCTCACAAATCCAAACAGCAATTCTCATTTCCTGCAACACAAAACAAAGAAAACACAGGTGTGGAGTCATCATCATCACCTCAGGCAAGTGGCTGCGTATGGTGCGACAGGTTCATCAATCCTAACTATTTCCTAAATGACTTTAACAACTTTACATTACCCGGGGTCTTTCTCCTGCCAAACCATTGGCCCTCATTACTCTATGTGGTTCGAAGAACCAAAATCCCATTGACCATCTGTGGTGCACACCATCAATTTGGGTCTCACTCCCAGATTCAACACTCGGTGCTCCCGCACAATTTCGGTGGCTGGGTCGTGTGACGCTCCCAGCAGGTCCGCCCACCTGCACACCTCCACCACTGTTGTTGCCTACCGAGCTCACCTGCTCCTCACCCTAACCTAACTAACTGGGGAAGGCCCTCTCGCACTCTCACCCCCTCGGTGCCCTCTCTGGCACGGGCTGCCCGATCCACACCCGGATCCTCAGGCACCCACTGACACTAACGGCTCCCAGAGCCCACCTGCGGCCTCACCTGGCCGACATCTAACAGTGGCGGAGTGCCCAACCATTCACACTCATAATAACAGGCCACACGACCAGCCAATTTCACCACACCAATGCACCCATCCACAATACCATTCTGCAACCGCACCACAAATGCCAATATCCAACCACAATTTACCTATACCTTCTAACTACTCTTTAAACTACCCTCCCCGGGTACTCGTGAAAGGGGTCCACTCTTCCCCCATCCACACCTTCGCACCATGCACACCACTCCGTACCACTTACTCCAACTCTCTCCACACCACTCATTCTCTGCTCCATATATTCCACACACCTGTACTTGCACACCTGTGCTCTCATACTTGGAGCCACCTGCACCCTTCTCTCCCCCAAAGCTCCTTCAATCATTCAATACAATGCACAACCACAATCGTTCCTCATGCACTGCTCCATACACTTCCACGCTCAAAACCATTCACAATCACCTTCTCAAGCATTGCCTAGCAATTCCTCATTACACCAAGCCCGAGAGGCACCCATCGACTGCACCACGGACGCACCCATCGGCTGCACCACGGACACGCGCACCGGCGGCACCACGGACACACCCACCGGCTGCACCACAGACACGCGCACCGACGGCACCATGGACACACCCATCGGCTGCACCACGGACACACGCACCGGCGGCACCACGGACACACCCACCGGCTGCACCACGGACACGCACCGGCGGCACCATGGACAAACCCATCGGCTGCACCACGGACACACCCACCGGCTGCACCACGGACACGCGCACCGGCGGCACCATGAACACACCCATCAGCTGCACCACGGACACGCGCACCGGCGGCACCACGGACACACCCACCGGCTGCACCACGGACACACGCACCGGCGGCACCATGGACAAACCCATCGGCTGCACCACGGACATGCGCACCGGCGGCACCACGGACACACCCACCGGCTGCACCACGGACACACGCACCGGCGGCACCATGGACACACCCATCGGCTGCACCACGGACATACCCAACAGCTGCACCACGGACGTACCCACCAAGCGTTCCACACACCTGTTCATCACTTGCACCCCATGCAAGCTCATTCACTCAACACAATGTCACTCATCTCACACTTCTCACAATACGCTTCTGAATACACCTCCAACACTCACACGGCATCATTTGATCTAACTACTCCCTTCGAAAACTCGCGCTCCTCCGTCTTCCCTGACACTCAGCGCTCCCACGTCATTATCAAACACTAAGCTACTACGTCCCCACTACAGGTACCAAGTCTCCTACTTAAATCTTGTCACCTCTTGTCACCTCTAGTCCCTATCAATATAACCAAGCCCTCCCTGGCTCGGTTGTCATAGCCATAACCGCATAAACTACTGCTCATGTGCCCCGGGAGGACGTGAGGGATGGTGGATTCACCAACCCTCTACATCGGGCATCTCCCACTATCACATATACCCATCAAATTTTGCCCATCAAATTTTCCCAATCATTACTGCCAATCATATTTACCAATCCAATTTGCCAATCATATTCACTATCCCTACCATCGTCCATTAAACTTGAGCCTCGGTGCGTGAAATTACATTATCAAAGCGCGGCTTCGCGAAGCCGAGCAATGAATGTGGGTGGTTCGTCTACTGCGGTTGGGTCTGTCCGGCACTCGATGCAGGGGAGGAGGTTTCATCGCGCCGAGATTCCGAGGTCCACCTCGGCGCGGAGCCTTTCGGTCTCCTGCCCGATGGCCCAATCTTGCCTGGCCGGAACGCCGCAACCACAAGGGGGCGCCGTTCCGACCCCTCCTGCCTTCCATCGAACCGGGCCGGTGGCTTTGCCTAGCAAAGCGCGGACGCGACCGTGCAGGGCGGGGCCCGGCCCGAATCGTGCACGACGCTCCGAACAGGAGCGACGCAACACCGATCCCCGCCGGCTCCCGCAGTACACAAAGCCCGGCACGGACCGGAAGCTCGCGTCGGCTAAACGTCGGTCTAACCGCTGTCCCTCTAAAAACTACCCCTGTTGGTGTCGATGCATGGGTCACGCTTCCGCAACCCGCTACCCATTCCATACCACCACAACCTTGCTCACTCACACCTCGCACCTCTCCCATCACCGGACCCCCTCGCTCGCACCCTCGTTCCATACACTCCGGACCAGCCATACACCTCACTCTTGGCCTCTCACGAACATCCGGGTCCATCTCGACCCCCAAGCTTATTAAATCACCTGGCGCATCATACGCACGACCATATTGGTCACCACTTACACCGGGTCCTCTTTCTCTTCGCTTCTCCTCCATCACCTGCGAATCCCTCATCCGGTTAATGAGCACATCATCACGATCCGAACACAGACTTTGGACCAATTCTTTTACTTCCTCTTTTATCTCTTTCTTATCCCCTCTCCGTCGCTTCTTAATTTCGCTCACCCCTTCTTCCACTTCTTCTAATTTCTGCTTCACCTCCTTCATCTCCTCGTGCGCCCCCTTAAGTTCTTCCTCTAACTCCACCTTATTTTTTTATATGTGCTCCCGCACCTCCTGCTCTTTAACCTCCATCACCTCTACCACCTCGTTCATTTTCCTCGTCAGGTCCTCATGTACCGTCTGACACTCTTTTTTAATTACCCCTACGTCCTTTTTCATCTCCTTCTGTGTTGATTTAAAACCCTCTATTACCGCTGTGTTCTTCTTTACCTGGTCCCTCAACTCCTTTTGTCCCACTGTCAGCTGTTCTACTCCCAGCGTCAACTCCTCTATACCACATTGCAATTTTACAGTCCCCTTTCTCACCTCCTTCTCCATGCGCTCCTCACAGTGCCTCACCTCCTCGCGCAACCCTCCGACCTCCTCACTCACACCTCTTCTGATCTCCCCTCCCATCACTTGCATCTCCTACCCAGATGCCACCCTCATCTGCTCCATTTCCTCCCTGTGAGCATCCAATTTAGTTTCTACCCCCGTTCTGACCCCCTCTATCTGCTGCCCCATTTGTTTAACTTCCCTTTCCGCTTGGTCCCTCATGTCCCTCAATTTGCCTTCCATACTGTTTTCTAACCCCTCTAACCCCTTTTTCATCCCTTCCATTTGATTCTCTTGAGCGGCCATTCTGTTTTCTACCCCCGTTAACCCCGCCTGTATTTCCCCTAATCTATTGTCTAACCCCTCAAATTTGTTTCCTAATCCCTCTATTCTACTCCCTAAACCTCCGATCTGGGCCCCCATGTCCTCCCTCAATTTCTCGCTATTGGACCCCATGTCATTCCTTAATTTCTCGCTATTGGACCCCCATGTCATTCCTTAAACCCCCGATCTGGTTTCCCATGTCATTCCTCAATTTCTCGCTATTCTGGGCCAACAGGGCCCCTATTTGCGCCATGAGGACTTGCATGTCCATCGGCGGCACGGGTACCGCTACCGCAATCCCCTGCGCGGCGCCGACCTGTTGTTCGCGCTCCTCTTCCCCATGCCTAGCGCCGCCATTTTGCGAACCTGCTGCCCTCACTGCTTCGCTCTCCTCATGTCCCTCAATTTGGTCCTGGATCGACCCTGCCTCACTCTCCTCTACCGGAACCCAGCCGTCTTGATCTCCCATAGCGCGACTTTCAAATTTTATTATTATTATTATTTTATTTTTTTTCAACTAAATATCGGGTGCTCCAATTTTGACCAAATTTTCCACAAACAGCACAAAATTTTTAGTGCGGGACTCGAAATTCCACTCCCAGACACCAATTGTTACGGAACCGGAGAGGGCTTCCCTCGTTGCCCTGCGGAGATTAACCTGCCGTTCCTTCTACTAACCACTCTTCGTTCCTGGTCGTCCCAACGCTCCCTCCCGCCCGCAGCGCCGCCAGGGTATTCGGGCCAGAAAGTCGGAATCGGCCTTCCCGGGACCTGAGTGCAACGCTCGGTCGTGAGACAGGGAAGAGACGGCCGTTCGAGCTACGGTTTTAGGTTACCGAGCAGGTTTAGTAACCCGTAGTTCGAACCATTAACAAACTACACCCGATTCTAACGTTGGCCAAATCGCGCTATGCTAAATCAATGATGGAAAGGACACGACGACTGGGAAAGATGAAACGACGCAAGGGGGTACAGTTCTCAAGACCTCCGGAGGAGGGTGTAATTACAGTGGTGGAGAAAAGGGGTAGATTACAAGGCAGAGTGAGGTAAAGACACAGAAGAGATGGGCACTTAAATACAGTCTTATTTAACCCCAGACAGACCACGGACAAACGGACAAGGTAGACTCACACAGGGGTTGATGGCAGGGATGGACAGGTAGGTCGATGGCACAAGGTGCACCTTGGCTCGGGGACAGGATAAAGCACGGTCCAAAGATGCAGGGAGGTCTCACAGCGCTCGGAGGGTACGTCTTGCTTGCTCCAAGCTCAGCGCGCATCTGACGTCACCTCTCTCTCACTGCGCATGCTCAACGGGGAGTGACACGCCCTCGGCTGGTTGGTTCCGCCCCAACTGGGGCCGGTCCGCCGCTTCCATTGGGTGCGGGGGTTACCAGGCTCCGCCCTTGACGAGGAGCCGACAGGGAGCCATGTTCTGCCCCTGTTGGGTAACCCCGTCGAGCACATTTCCGATGGCGGCTCGTTGGGAAGGCCTGGTGCCTCCCACCACTCCTACCAACCAAGCCGGAGTGAGGACGCGCACTCCCTGCGCTCGTTGTTGTTGTTGTTGTTGTTGTTGCTGCTGAAGAGAACTGTGAGGAAGAGCTGCGGGGAGGTATTGGGAGGTCCTAAACTTCCTAACGGTGCCATACAATCACATTCTGGTGCAACGAAGGGTCAGAATTAATGGAAACGAATCCTTAACTGACATAGACTAAGAATAACTAGCAAGATGTCCTATAGTTGTCTACATGAGATACGGTGGACCTGGATGCGACATTTAATGGGGGAAATAGGGGGAGGTCGGGTCTACAGAGTGTTGTTTACAGAAAATGGGACTAGGGAATGGGGGATTGGGGAGAGTTGGGAAGTATTGAGGAAATAGGGGAATATTTACAAGCGGATATGGATGGATGCAAATCCCATATCCGCAACAATATATATATATATATATATATATATATATATATATGTGAAGAAGCAGCTCTTCGTTTGGAAAAGAAGTCCACAAATAGCCTGAAAAATGACGCAGCTTTTTATTAAAACCAACTTATACAGATCCGGAGGAGACAAGACATCTACAGCAAGCTACAGCAAGAACATGCCAAGTCAAGCCTTCCTGAAAACACATTGATTCCCAGTCCATTTATATAGGGACACGTTTTATCAGGAAATCTCCGAGGGAACAAACAAAACTGGGAGAGGTTCCTCCCCGGTGGGCCAAGCCCCCACCGTCATCCGCTCTGTTATTCGGGGGAGTCAGCCCTTCCTTATCATTCGGACCAGATATAGTTTCAAAAGCTCCGAGGTGACGAAAATGTAACTCACAGAGAGAAGAGTGCATGCTTGGCCAGATAAGACCATGCTTGGCCAAACAAACCCATATATTTTATGGGTTTGTTTACATGAGTAATTCAAAGCATGTTTATACAGAGTCATGCGTCGCTGTGATTAATACAAAATATATATGGTAAAAACAATAGGTTTATGTCTGCAATCTAATCATTCTACTAGCGTTACACAAAATCACGCGCATGTGAGCGTGATTTTACGACCGGCCTTATCTAGCCTCGAAAAAGCACACGTATACGAAAAACCATTTGCCCAACACGACCGAAGCGAGCCTTTCCTCATCCAAAACTAAACTGAAGCAAAAACCCTTTATTAACTTTATGAAAATAGCATTTTTAAACAACATTTAAATCATAACACATCAGCAACCAACGTCTATAACTGAACTTTAGGCAATAACAAATCTACAACTTGACATTCCTTCCTCTTGTCTCGTCGAGACAAAGTATCTTAAGAGACAACGTGCCACATCGGGCTTTATTGAAAAATAATTGTGTAATGCGGGTATTGAAAAAATAATTGTGTAATGCGGGTATCTCCCAAGGGCATATCGTGCGCCCAAAGCGCCTCGCCCGTGCATTTGGCGAACGTGTCGTGTGGTGCGTGCTCGGAGCCTGAGGGCTCAGAACATGAAAGTCCATTAACGTTTCGGATCCACAACGAAGGTGTCTGGTCCAGATGAGGTTCTGCTCCGCCAGAGGGCCACCACCTCCCCTGCGGAACTTGCTCCCCCCACCCTTTGCAGACCCAGTCCTTGCAGATCTTCGAAGTTAATCAACGATCATGCCCATGAGGTCCCTCACGTGCTGCTGTTCTGGGGAATACAAAATGTCGTCAGTATCTTGTGTCTCAATTTCCTGATCAGGGTACAGAGCGTAAAAATCCGATTCACTTGAAGCATTTGAACTTAAAACATTTGAAGCAAAGAGAGGAACTTCCTTTATGTCAAAGTCTCCCATGGGCGCCTGGTCGGCTTGCGGGTCTAGGACATCCGCGTCGGGTCCCTCGACCGCCAGACCCAGTGTCGCAATCAGATCCATAGTTGGGTCGGAAGGGGGCGTGCAGCTGTCAGCTTGTAATACATAAGCAGCGTTAGCCAGTACACGCAAGGGGTTTATAGCACAAGTATCACAGTCATCACATACACCGTTACAGGCAGCAGCCAGTTCCCACATGGGATCCGCACAAGTATCACAGTCATTACAAAATTCAATGCAATTTTCTGGAGCGCCGGTCGCAACTGCCTTGTTGAAGGACCCGTTCAGGTCGACGGCCTCTGTGGTCAGAGCCATAGTCGTTGTCGGCGGCTTCTTCACTTTCCATCCTGTAAAATACTTTCTCATACAGAGGAGGACTAGAGATTTCATTAGTGCCCCCCAAATTACTACCCCGATTATCACAGCCAGTGCGGTCAATAACCACTTCACTATGGTGCCCGTCCATCCCTGGAACCAGTCAGTGAGCCAGCTAAATGTATAAGAATTTTCACGCGCGATCCGATCGATCGTCAGGGCGTGGCTAGTTTCCCTTAGTCTCACTTCTGCATCACCATTGTACGCATGTGAATTACCGTGTCCAATAGTATGTCATGAGCCGTAGCGGTGTCGTTTGCCACCTTTTCTAGGGCCAAAGCCAATTTGTCTATCCGGAAACTATCCATGACTGTGCCCGCTCCTGGGAAGAAGAAACCAAACACCTTTTCCCATAGACTCCCGTGTAGTTTAGTGGTTCCATCTTCGTTCATGACTGACCTCTTATAACGCCTGTCCAAGGACTTTGGGTCTAGCTCATCCAGTATCTCAACGTCAGGAAGGACTGAACCCAGATAACATGTGCCCCCCCAATTATTTGGTAAATAGGGGTAAGCCTTGTCGCCGCATATAAACATTGTCCCATGGGGTGGGACCAGGTGGGTGGATAAGCACTGGAGTCCCTTTACCACCCCATTAATCCTACTAACCCCCCTAGAGAATGTTATAGCCGTTATGTTGTGGTTGCGTTTATCTTGCAGTACTATTCGTAATGTAATCCCCGAGCTCCCTTGTCCCAGCTTCCCGGGGAGAGTGTAGGCGCATTCTGATTCTCCCATACGCAAGTGGCCGGAACCCTGGAGGCAGACCCTCCCTTTCTGTGGTTTGACCCAGACGGGGGCAGGCCTCTCGGCCACATGGGCAATCATTGACGGGCGATAATTAAATTGTCGATTGCAACTCTTGCCGTTGTCAACCCCTTCTCTTTCCAGCGTGGTGACTAAACATGGGGAATCGATAGGTTGTGAGCAGAGGTCATTGAGGGACAGAGGTAGCACTATCATGTGTATTCCTGTGGTGCCTGCTTGGGGAAAGTGCATGCACGACCAGCAGTGTGTCCTATTTTGAATTGTTGCCACCTCCCTGGCCACTTTCCAATATGTGTTTTCCCCCCTCTTTGGGGCCTTATTCTGGGGTTGTGGCGTGAGTATGTATTCGATGCATGGTATGTAGTTCTTTTCGCCACCGGCCGCGCCAGGGGTCCAGACGCTGCACCGGACCTGCATAGTCATGCCTTTCTCTAGGCGCGTGCGTGTTTGTAGCTTAAAATCAGGGGTTCCCCATTTGTATCCTGGTTGGGCCAAGGTCTTAATGCTAGCTTGCCCGTCTTCCCGGAACTCTCGTTGCTTTTGTAGTACCATGCCAACGCGTCCAGGCCCTGCCGACAGTGCTAGCCAATTTATGTTCACCCAATTTGTGTGCAGGGCTTTCTGTTCGAAACATGGTAGTGATACTCTTTGTCCCCATGTTACGGTGAGGTGTCGGGTTTCGTTTTCGCATCTATTGGAATCGGAGTTTCCCCTAGCTGCTGTCGCTATCAATAGTATTGTACCTATGATTAGGCCCATCCTTACTGTGGTTGCTGTGGTGTAGTGTCTGGTGCTTGTATGGCCAACTTACAGTGCGTGGCGTGGATCCACGAAGTCTTGCCCTCGCAAAAGACTGCCGTTGGTGTAGTCAGCAACACCTGGACTGGTCCCTTCCACCTTGGTTCCAAGGCGTTCTTGCGGGTGAAGTGTTTTACGAGCACCTGGTCTTTTTCCTCTGGTGGAACACCTGGTCCACAAGTCTCCTGGGAACGCCTGGTCTACAGGTCTCCAATTCATAGATTCAATTCATTCAATTCATAGTTTCATAGAACACCTTTTCTCCAATTTCCTAATCCACTTTTTTCAAGTGGATCCAATTTTATCCAATATTCAATTTTTAAATTTAATCCAGTCCAATTCAAATTAAATTCAATCCTTCTCTCAGCATCCCATTACCTGTTTCCAACATCAATAAAAATAAAATTATAAAATTAATAAAAAATCAATCATCTCAACTCTCAAATCAAATCAAAAAATCAATCAAAATCATAAAAAAATCAATAAAATAATAAAATAAACGAAAATTACTTCAGCGAGAGTTTCAACTAGAATTAACACAAACAAACCACCATTAACCTCCATTAACACAAACAAACCACCATTAACCTCCATTAACCTCCCCCTATTATTTATTTATATTCACGAATAAACAAATAATAGAAATAACCTGGTCTACTTCCAATTTCAATTCTGGTCAGTTCTGGTGTCTGGTCACACACAATGTTTTCCTCACCCACTGTGATTCGCTCAAAATAGATTCTCACTGTTATGTCTGAAATTCGTCTCATGAAAACCCATTCAAGAGTCCGGTGTAACAGATAGCCAAACACATAGACACGCCGAAGACCCCAGGGTACCCATCAAACTAGCTTGTCCGCAGATCCACAACACAGCGAAACATGTAACTTTACTAAAATAATCACTTACTCATAACTAATACTCATAATAACTCATAATTACTTATGTAATTACTCATACCAATACTTACTTAAAATAATGTAATATCCCAATCTTCACCCCCTATGCAAATCGAAGCACCCCGGACGATCCACAACCAATATCAACCACTGTAGCCGTCTTCCCGACTCCAGGCAGCCGCACACAGCCACATACATCTCCCTCCACGTCACACAAGACAACAGCCAACGAGTGTGTCCACCACACAGAAACCTTTGGCAATGCAACAACCGAACTCCCAGACAACCAACAACAAAACCCAATCCATCTCCATGGCTCATCAAGCAGTTCCAACTTAATCCAGCTTCACATACCGATTTCCCCAAAAACTCGTGAAACTTCACCCCCATTCTGGAAAAACCCTGGACTAAACCCTGACACCCTAAATAACTTCAGACCCATCTCCAATCTACCCTTTCTGTCAAAAGTTTTGGAACGTGCTGTGGCCACTCAACTCAAACATCACCACTCTGCCAATAACCTGTATGAAACATCCCAATCCGGATTCTGCTCCAGCCACAGTACTGAAACTGCTCTCCTCAAAATCACCAGCGACCTTTTCTCTCCTCTGATGCCGGCAACCTCAACATTTTCATCCTCCTCACCTCAACGCCTCCTTTGACATCATCAATCACACCATCCTCCTCACCCTGTTTAGACCAGCTTGTGCCTATTAAACCCAAATTAGTTCACCCCCAAGCCTACAAGGACCACCTACAGCACTGCAAAGATGTCCTCTACTCCACCTACTACCCTCAAATTATCCACTCTGGCTCCGGAATCCCAAAAGCACTCTTCTCTACAATAAACAAACTAAATAAACAAACTTTACAACGTGAACAAACTCCTCAGCGCCCTGGATACCGCCACCTGTCATTCAGAGTAGACAACAGCATCTCCTTTCTGGCTTTCAGCATCTCCTTTCTCCTTTCTGGCATCCAAATGAAATTCTGGCTTCAAATCAACTTCCTCGAACTTAACTATGATAAATCTAAATTAATCTTCGTTTGCCCACAACCACTCACCAAATTCACCCATAACTTTGCCCCCAACATCGATGGTCATTTGAACACAAATTGAACAAAATTAATCGAACAAAACACTTCCATTAACTCGACATTCTTTTCACAGCACAAAGTTCACTTGAACATCCTTTTCCTGGATACTCCCTCTTTATTTTTATACCATACCATGCTTCTCCACTTGCAACCCAAATATTTTCCATGAAATAAATAAAATGAATTTTATGAATCTTCTCATTATTCGAAAGTTTACAAAATGTCCCAAATCTGTATATTATTTTCTACTGTGGTTATATTAAACCATTATTTTACAAAATCCAACTTTCAATAAACTGAAAAATGCTTCGCCATGGAATAGTCCACCACTCATATAAATAATCATAAGAGTTCTGCGAAACATCTCCATCTTTAAAACTTAGCCAACCAATTTTAAACCACATGTTTTCCCCCCAAAAAACAAGTCGCATTCTTTGTATATTGCCAACATTGTTCATCGTTTAAGTATCATCCAGAACTAAATTTTTATAAACCATCAACTTGTAGATGCATTTATTTATATCCCATTAACCCAAGAACTCTCAATTGCTTGGTTATATTTTAGTAATGTCATATATCCATATTTCTTTTCCAAAATGTTCCTGATATACACATTAATCCCATCTGTCTTTGTTTCCAGATGAACTCAAATCAGGAAATCAACACAAATCCTTATTACCTCCAATCAATCACACTGCACATCATTCCCCGTCCTTGATGGATAATTTTACATCCAGATGGGCACAGCATCCCGTTTTTGGCGACCCAGCCCTGAAACAAGCCCCTGGACTCCTTGCAGGCTGGACCAAAACCCCTGGACCTGCCTCCATGGAACAATGACGCCTAAGCACTCAATTAGCCCTCCCAGTACCAAAGACTTACAATCAGACCGACAGACAGACAAATAACAGAGGCATGTCGCCAGCCCCAGCACAGGACATCACCTTTCCGGGCAGGCACAATATAATCCACAGCATCGAAATGCCAATTTCTATCCGGAGCCTCGCAAAGCCAAAATCGGGCATGTTCACTGCATTTCACTGCATTTCACTGACCATGACTATCCCCATTGCTCGATCACGCACGTCACTGTGCTCGGCCCGGTTAAATTAAACTCAAGCGTACTGTACCTGACGCTTCCGGTCGGCACCGGAAGTCTGTTTATTTCTTGAGACCCCTGAATCGGGACCTCAACGACAATTACAACGACAAACAGAACTCGATATTCTCTGTTCATTAACTACGTACATGATTTCAGTTTTATCCAACAATATATGTCCCGATATTCTCTCCAGATTTAAGTTCTATATCCTGTCGTTAAAGCAACACCCTGTAGACTGACTCCGCCTGTCGTTCTTCCAAGGTTAGTGAATTATCTCCGACCTCTTTCCCTTACAAATCTCGAACAAAGGTCAACTAAACTTTAAAAGGTCAAACTTCGAATTGGGGTAACCAGCGCTTTATTATTCCGCAACTAATACAATTACAAGTCCGGCGACATTCCCTGCAAGAACTCCACATCCAGACAGACAGATGACCATTATTGTGGCTCCACATTGCAAAATGCTAACTTCTACGAATCCAACAACCGTCACAATCCGCCCAGGAACTTCCAGGCGTGCTCTACAATGCAGCACCCTTGCTACCTAGTGCACCTTTCGCACATCCCTCCTCGTTCGCACAACGCTTCATCAACAAACCTCCTCGCGCCCACACAACTGCAACCCCCGTGTCCACCCAGAGTGCCCAATCTGCGACCCACAATCTTCTCGGGGCACACACTTCCTCTGAGAGTGGGCGAGTTATCGCCGGCACTCTGAGCAAGTCTCATACAGCACACCCGTGACTCGCGGCTCGCTCGGCTCCTGCCCGAACGCACAATATCCCTCTACCCAAACTTCCACGGAGCCGCACGGCGGAAACACAGGTTTGTACCACACTTTAATTAAACGAACATTGCCAGGATTCTCGGATAGACGTTTAATTTCACAACACACATGACAAAAATCCGATTTAAATTCAGAGATCGCCGATCGACCTGGCACAACCATCTCAACGCGACGACGCCACGCCGCCCCCCGTCTTGGCGCGCACCCTCGTGCCTCCACACGAATCCCAACACTCCCTGCACGCCGCTCTATTCGCGTTCACGGCGGGGTTTACCTCACGTTGGGACATGCAGTCGGCTGTCATAACATAGAGCTGTCATAACAAATCTACGACCTGACATGTAGTGAGCTGTCAGAACATTGAGCTGTCAGAACTCATCCCTAGCTCGTAAACATCGCAAAAAAACAGGATCTCCGACGCTCCACCTCCCTGACCCAAAATGCACTATATGACACCAATTCCAAAGGTGAGCTGCCTCAGCGATACATCCCACACATACAATCCACAATATCTGCCATTGAATGAACTCTTCAATTCAAGTAAAACACACATATTGATTCGAATTCTGAATTTAGTTCAACAAATTCCAAATTTCTTGCCCGACTGCCGCTCGAAAGAAAAAGCAGCCCATCCTGCAACCATCTCCAAGAAACCGCTTCATATCAACAGTAGGTCGACAAGGGCACTCCGAGTGCTTTCCTGACCCGATTTATATCAATTCGCTTCCCAAACAACTCCCAAACAGATGACAGACAAATACATTGGCCAGATACACACGTCAATTAACATCCCAATATACATTCATTCCTCATTCATATACTCATAGAAGTCTCCCAGACTTCGTGCGAAACTCAGATCGACTCAAATCATGCCTTTCTCCAGCCACTCCCAAACAATCTTTGCTCATTCATGTTACGTCTCTCATTCAAGGAAAAGGATTTTTGGGACGGGTTGGACGGGGGTGGGTTGAGGTGAAAAAAGGGAAGGCAGGGCGGGGTGTTGGGGTGTTGCCTAGAGCCCCGGGACTGAGCTCAGGTCTTGGGGGGGGTGGGGGGTGTTGCCTAGAGCCCCGGGACTGAGCTCAGGTCTTGGGGGGTTGGGGGGTGTTGGTCTGGTATCTGGTCCAGCGGCATCACTCGCTGTTTTACTTGTTTAACTGCTTACTTACTTGTCCTCTGGCCAGGGATTATTTAAATCTTTAGTTAACACAGCCCAGTCCTTTAATGGTCTTACCGCGGCAAAATGATGCCTCTTAAACATGAAAGATGCCGGGGTTCCCTTAAGGGGTTCCCCTTCTTTCATTAGCTTGCTTCCCATCTTATTGCTCTGGGCTGATCCTTCCTGGAAAGTTCTCGGCCTGGCTCAACCTTTACGGCTGTCCGACCTCACTTTCCCCCTTCCCTTGTACCGAACGTTATCTTCACCGATATCCTGCGCAAATCCTTTTACTGGCCATGTTCCTATGGCCCTCTTAAGTTAGCCACAGCCCTTCGTTCCCTGGCATGCAATGGCATACCCCATCTTGTCTCTGGGCTGTTCCTTCCTGGAAAAATCTTGGCCACCTGGCTTCAGCCTATATGGCTGTCCGACCTCATTTTCCCCTCCTGGTGCTAACTGTAACTTTAAGCTTACTGTTAAGTCCTTACTGGTATCCTTACTTGTTTATCCTGGCTTTAACAAAGCCACGTCATTCTGAGGCCTAAAATGAGCCTTTACTTACAATTTCTGTTCGAGTGCAGGCAGCGCGGAAGACAAGGAGACTGAGCCCGCTCGAGGGAGGAAGGTACGAATTTGGAATAATAGCCCTCTGATATAAAACAACTCCCACCTTTAATCAAATCCGCGTGCCGGCGCCGGCCTCAGGCAGCCTTCCTCCTGTCCCTCGGGCTCCGTTTCCCGTCGTCCGGTGCTGACCCCACTCCTGGTACCATCTGTGAAGAAGCAGCTCTTCGTTTGGAAAAGAAGTCCACAAATAGCCTGAAAAATGACGCAGCTTTTTATTAAAACCAACTTATACAGATCCGGAGGAGACAAGACATCTACAGCAAGCTACAGCAAGAACATGCCAAGTCAAGCCTTCCTGAAAACACATTGATTCCCAGTCCATTTATATAGGGACACGTTTTATCAGGAAATCTCCGAGGGAACAAACAAAACTGGGAGAGGTTCCTCCCCGGTGGGCCAAGCCCCCACCGTCAGCCGCTCTGTTATTCGGGGGAGTCAGCCCTTCCTTATCATTCGGACCAGATATAGTTTCAAAAGCTCCGAGGTGACGAAAATGTAACTCACAGAGAGAAGAGTGCATGCTTGGCCAGATAAGACCATGCTTGGCCAAACAAACCCATATATTTTATGGGTTTGTTTACATGAGTAATTCAAAGCATGTTTATACAGAGTCATGCGTCGCTGTGATTAATACAAAATATATATGGTAAAAACAATAGGTTTATGTCTGCAATCTAATCATTCTACTAGCGTTACACAAAATCACGCGCATGTGAGCGTGATTTTACGACCGGCCTTATCTAGCCTCGAAAAAGCACACGTATACGAAAAACCATTTGCCCAACACGACCGAAGCGAGCCTTTCCTCATCCAAAACTAAACTGAAGCAAAAACCCTTTATTAACTTTATGAAAATAGCATTTTTAAACAACATTTAAATCATAACACATCAGCAACCAACGTCTATAACTGAACTTTAGGCAATAACAAATCTACAACTTGACATATATATATATATATATATATATGTATATATATATATATATATATATATATATATATACATATATATATATATACATATATATATATATATATATATATATATATATATATATATATATATATATATATATATATATATATATATATATATATATATATATGTATATATATATAGATACATAAACCCTCCTATGTTTGAGGTTTTGCATTGATCGGACTAGCGGTTCAGAGAAAACCATTTTAAAGCGAAAATATATAGACGAGGACACACACACACACACACACACACACACATACACACACACACACATACACACATACACACACACACACACACACACACACACACACACACACACACACACATGTGCACACATGCACACATACAGTCACGTGAAAAAGTAAGTACACCCCATGTAAACTTTTCACTTTTTCAACATATTTCAACATACAGCTATTTGATCTTCATTTCAACAATATTGATAGATAACGGTGATATAATATAACAAATATCATGAAACATTTACATTTTGTCGTCCATTGTGTAATTTAAATAAACATAAATGCTAATTTCGCATGTGGAAAAAGTAAGTACACCTTTTTTTTTTTTTTTTTTTTTTTTTTTTGTGTGTATACAAGATCGAGGCTCGTGAAAGAGCTAACATTAATCACACAAAAAGACAAACCGACACACAAAACACAAAAAACAAGGGGAGCGGCAGACAAGATGGGGAGAGAGGGGGAAGGACACAAACACAACATTTGAGAGCAGGGACATCGGGAGGACTTGGGGGGAGGTGGGAGAGGAATAAAACATATGAACACTGCAAGGACTCTGGGGTGAATTACCGGGGGTAGAAAAGATCAAGGTTTTCGATGGGGGAAGATAAGAGATGGTGGTGAACAGCTGTTTTAAAGACCTGGAGGAGGGAGGAGTGGGATTGAAGGGAGTGGGGGAGTTTGTTCCAGAGGCGGGAGAAAAGGGGAATGAAAGAGTGAAGGTGAGCAGAGAGCCTAGACTTTGGCAGTTTAACCATAAGAGGGTTGCAGGCAGATCTTGTGCGACCTGAAGGAATATTGGGGGGACAGAGCACAGAGAGAGCTGGGGGAGCAAGGCCGGAGAGGAGTCGGTAGAAGACAGAAAGACCACCAACCTGCCTGCGGTGAGTGAGTGAAAGGCCCTCGGAGTTGACTACATCGCAGTAGATTCCAATGATTCTGAAAGCTTTGGCCTCAACAGCGTGAAGCCGAGCAAGGTGTGAGGCAGGAGCACCAGCCCAGAGGGGGGAACAGTATTCCATTGAGCTGTGGATGAAAGCCTTGTATGTGGTGAGGAGCTCAGGTGTGCCAAGGAAAGACTTCGCACGACGGAGGATGCCCAGTCGGCGACTGGCTTTGGAGGCCAGCTTGGAAATGTGGTTTTCCCAAGAAAGATCATGGCAGATAGTGAGACCCAAAAGCTTGAGCGATAGAACTTCTTGGAGAGGATTGTTGAGAAAGTAGATGGGAGGGTTGTCCAGTCGGTCCTTTCGGAGAGACATTGTAAGAATGTGAGATTTGTCAGGATTGAAAGACATGTTCCACTTGTTTGACCAGTCTGTGATTTTGTCCAGGTCTGCAGAGAGTGAGGAGGCTGCAGACTGCCGATCTGAGGGATGGGGAATGGAGCGGCAGATAGTGGAGTCATCAGCAAAGAGATAGAGAGGATTTTCCAGAGAGTCGGAGAGGTCATTGATGAAGACCAGAAATAGCACAGGGCCCAGAACACTGCCTTGGGGAACTCCAGCCAGAACAGGAAGGGAAGATGAGAGAAATCCATTCAGGGCCACACGTTGCCTACGACCAGAGAGGAAATCCGCAAGCCATGAGTGGAGATTTCCCTGAATACCATAGGAGGTGAGTTTGGTGAGCAGAGCTGGGTGCCAGACCGTATCAAAGGCACGTGATATGTCAAGTGAGACAGCTCTGATTTCCTGTTTGGCATTGAGGGCCTCCATGCATTGTTGAGACAGCAGAAGCAACATGTCCAGAGTAGAATGACCTGGTCTGAATCCAAATTGATGATCAGAGATCAAGCCATTGGAGAAGAAGAAAGATTTGATATCTGAAGCAATGATGGATTCCATGACTTTGCTGATAATTGGGAGCAGGCTGATTGGTCTGTAGTTGCAAGGATCTGCTTTTGCACCTTTTTTGTGTAAAGCGGTAATGTTTGCTGATTTCCAAGATGCTGGGAGATGACCTTGAGCAAAAGAGAGGGTGAAAAGAACAGAGAGAGGGTGAGATAGAGCGGCAGAGCAGGATTTTAGGACCCGAGGGCTGATGCCATCTGGTCCAGTTGCAGAATCAGAGTCGAGGTTTGATAAAAACTTCTCCACCTTGTCAGGAGAGAAGGACACAGAGTCCAGGAGCAGTTGGGTTCGACTGGGAAAGGTGGGAACAGAGAGAGATGGGTTTGGGACACAAGATTTTGAGGCAAACACAGAGTTGAGGCATTCGGCTTTGTCACGTGCGGTGTCAACTGTGTAGCCATTTGAGGTAAGGGAGGGGATGGAGGGGGAACAAATACCAGAAACGGATTTGAACAGACGCCACCAGGATTTGGAGGAAGGAGACAGGTTTGAGAGTTCAATCTTGAGTGTGGAGAGATAGTGCTTCCTGGCACTCCTGAGGGTAGAAACACACTTGTTTCGAGCTTGGTGGAAGGAACTGAGATTGCCTTCAGTTGGATTTGCCTTCCAAGACGCAAAGGCAAGTTGTTTCAGGGCAACTGATACTTTCAGGGCAACTTCAGAGCCCTTGGCTCTAATAGGTGGTATTGCCCCCTTTGGCAGAAATAACCTCAAGTAGGCATTCTTCATAACTGTCTACCAGTCTGTGACATCGACTGGGAGAAATTTTTGCACACTCCTCCGTGCAGAATTCTTTCAGCTGTGCGATGTTTGAGGGGTTTCTTGCATGCACAGCTCGTTTCAAATCCCCCCACAACATCTCGATGGGATTTAGATCCGGGCTTTGACTTGGCCATTCCAGAACCCTCCATTTCTTTCTTTTCAGCCATTCCTTGGTGGATTTACTGGTATGTTTCGGGTCATTGTCATGTTGCAAGGTCCACCTTCGGTTGAGCTTCAACTCGCCAACAGATGGCCTCACATTATCCTCAAGCACCCTCTGGTACAATGAAGAGGTCATAGTGGATTATATGATGGTGAGCTGCCCAGGCCCTGATGCAGCAAAGTTGCCCCAAACCATAATATTTCCACCACCATGCTTTACAGTTGGTATCAGGTTCTTGTGGTCAAATGCTGTCTTTGGTTTTTGCCAAACATGTCTTCTGGTACTGTGGCCAAATAGCTCTACCTTTGACTCATCTGTCCAGAGCACATTGTTCCAGAAGTGCTGGTCTTTGCCTCGGTGTTCATTGGCAAACTTTAGTCTTGCCCTGATGTTCTTTCTGGACAGCAAAGGTTTCCTCATGGCACACCTCCCATGTAGATCAAATTTGTGCAGCCTCTTTCTAATGGTAGACTCGTGCACTTTGACATCAACAGTAGCAAGAGCTATCTGTAGGTCCTGTGATGACATTCTGGGGTTCTTAGAGACTTCTTTCAGCATCTTGCGGTCTGCTCTCGGGCTGAACTTGCTGGGGCGGCCTGGCCTGAACAAGTTGGCAGTTGTTTGGAATCTTCTCCACTTGTAGATGATCTTCCGGAGAGTCGAATGATTGATTTCACATTGTTTGGAGATTTTTAAAATCCCTTCCAAGACTCGTAGGCAAGTATAACCTTCTTTCTGAAGGCCTCAGAGAGATCTTTTGATCTCGGCATGGTGACCGCGCACACTTCAACAACAAAGAGCAAACCAAACTAAATGTCTGAGGTTTTTATAAGACAGGTTCATCCAAGATCCTCTCCAATGATGTTCTAATCATTTGTACCTGAGCTGGTGCACCTGATTCTAATTTTAGGTATTTGAAGTTGTGATAAATGTAGGGGTGTACTTACCTTTTCCACATGCGAAATTTGCATTTATGTTTATTTAAATTATACAATGGACTAGAAAATGTAAATGTTTCATGATATTTGTTGTATTATATCACCTTTATCTCTCAATATTGTTGAAATGAAGATCAAATGGCTGTATGTCGAAATATGTTGAAAAAGTCAAAACTTTACATGGGGTGTACTTACTTTTTCACGTGACTGTACACATGCACACACATATACATTATACATGCATGCAAACACACACACACAGACAGACAAATCACCTTTGAGGATTCGGTAATATTCTAGAATCCCATTCGAGATGAGACTCGTAATACAAAGTTATGTGTTGGTAGTTGAAATGGAAAAGTATGTATGAACTAGAACTGTACTCGGTAGAGAGCATTCCTCCACCAGGCTGAACGGTTTATGTTTTGTATCCCATTGATAGGCCGGGTCTGGATTTGGACCTGAACCAATATCTAATTGGCTTGTTCTTGTCACTTGCCTAACTTATCCACCAAGTTTTGTCATAATCTACAACTTTTTTAAATATCATGCTACATATCGTTTTTGGCCCTATCACTCAATGATGATGGAATAATGACTGCCAGCTCCGAAAATATAAGCCCCCAAAACTGGCTTGGGCCTTGAGGGATAATAAATTATAATTAATTATGACTCTGCTGCAAACTAGCAGTGAATCTAATATAATATATCTTGCTGTTATCTTCAGCGTTATTGGTACGAGCAACGGTACCCGCCCTACGGCCGTAGTTACGGCCTACGGCTTCAATTGTGAGGCCCAAATTAAAAGGCAAAATATCAGAAATTGAAGGCTTTTTTATTTTATTTTAAACGATATTTTTAAACATCCGTTAAATCATATCACACAATCTAAACAGTATTTAGATCATCAAAATCTAAACAGTATTTGTAGAATTTCAATAAAAGCCACATCACTGTACATATCGGTAAATGTTATTCCATCGTGTTTCAAATTTGGGCAATGGGCTCTCCAATATTCGATGTGTTCACGGTTTGAATTACGTAACGTAACGTTTGTGACGATGTTTTCATTGTGAGGATGTTGTGACGATGTTTGTGTTCACGGTAGTGTTTGATGTGATGGTGTGAACGTCATTTCGTAATGTTTTTCGTTTTATTTTCGTAATCGTTTAATGAGCGTAAGAATGAGCATAATGATCATTAAATGAATGAATGTAATGAATATTTCGATGCAAAACGAAAGACGCCTCAGAGCTGTCACATTCATAATTGATATGTCGTATGTACTCCCCATACATGTTTCCTTCATTGTAAAAACTACCAAGTCAACAGTTAAAAGGATTTTGAGCCGATAGGTGTTACGGCATTGGCAAGATCGATGGAGACAGCGATCTGTTAGCGTATACACCGCCCAAATAGCTATGTAGAATTCTCTCATGTAGAGATTAAACTCACGTCGTTTGAACTTTGACCGAGGTCATTATTTACTTTTAATGATGTTTATATACAAATCAAAAAGAAGATAATTGGTTTTCGGTCGTCCTTTCCACATATCTCGTGGGATTGTGAGTTGGAGAGACGACCGTGATGGCGGGGAGGTGGTTGGAATTCTCTCAAGCAGGGATTTAACCCATGTCCTTACAAAAGGTCTTTGTCCGAGGTCACCGAGTCCGATCGGTGTAGCCGATGTAGCAGCCGCTTGTGCAGCACCTGGGAAAATAAAGTTATGCGGGAGTCCAAACCTGAAAATGCTGAAGGCCAAAGCTGAAACTGGAAAAACAATATAGCCTATTTTACTCCAGGAGATCCCAGGATTACCCATCCAAAATATCGTTGCGATCGGTTCAGCCGTTTTTGTGGTACCTTTGAACGGACAGACAGACGGACAGACGGGCAGACAGACAGATGGACGGACATTTGGTGAATTATAGTAATATTGATCAAACACGTCGTTGACTGAGGATATTGAATATCCGATTAATCTTTTCCCACGTGGTACAACCATGCTGTACTATGATCGATGGATTTTTTTTTTTTGATGTGGAACAAAGTATTTGTTTGTTTCCAATTTCTTTTAAACCCACACATGCTCTACTATACCTCTGTTTTCAGCCTACCTTAGTGAACACTGGAAGAACTTTGTTTGTACAGTATTGCATGGCAGTCATGGACGCTTTCCAGAGACATTTAGTATCTCTGACACTTTCAAGCATAAGGAAGTATCAAAATATTGAGTCGTAGTGCTTTCTATATGCTTGTTTTGGGCCAGCCCCAATTTTCGCCATAATTTGGCCTCCGCTATTGGACAATCCACTGTCCGGTTATTTATTTTGATAGGTGACTGAACTCGGATAGAATGTCCCCAAAGGCTTTCCAGCCCCATGAACCATGGCAGTGGCAGCACGGTCTCTTCGAGACGGCAAAGAAGCCCCTTGGGTGTCAAAGCGCAAAGGTCAGCAGAGTGGATCCAAGCGAGTGAGCCTCGAGAGTGCTGTAAAATGGCACATTCAAACTTATACGGGGACTGAGCGTGTGCGCTGCTGTGACTGCGACTTCCAGATCAACTGACTCCAAACGCTGGAAGTGATCCTCTCCACATGAAGTTCTCCATCTCCATTGTACCGCTGTGACCCCTCACTGCACTGCACAACCCTCCTCAAAGTTCACATTCGCACTCGCATTAGTGAGCCATTTTGCTGCATTTTGGCTTCAAATTTGGCACACTTGTGGGAGGAATTCTGTGCGTTCCTGTGGGTTTCAGTTACAAAATGGTGTGTAGAAAGAAACCTTCCTCGGGTTGAGGGAATTTCTATGGAGCAGAGGGCATTCCTCCACATCCTGCTTCACTCTTCAAGACTCTTCCACGCTCTCAAAGTTCTGGCAATTCTCAAAGGGATTCTCTGTGCAGTTAGTCTTTTTATGGGAAATCACACAATTATTTATTTTTTGTGATTGGGTCTTGAATCTGGCTAACTCAATGGCCACTTTCCCCATCTCTCTTCGCCACTTTCCCAATCTCTCTTCGGCTCTATCTCTTAAAGTCAAATGAGTCAAACTCATTTTGTAATAAATGTTCGTCTCCCATTAATCGTACACTTTTTAAAATCCAATCTCACCCCTCCCCTCCAAATCTTCCCCATCACCCCTCCCCTCCAAAACTTCCCCAATCACCCCTCCCCTCCAAATCTCCCCCCTTGCCCCTCCCCTCCAAATCTTCCCCATCACCCATCCCTTTCAAATCTTCCCCCTTGCCCCTCCCTTCCAAATCTTCCCCATCACCCATCCCTTTCAAATCTCTCCCCTTGTCCCTTCCCTCCTAAACTCCCACCCTAACCCCTCCCCTCATAAACTCCCCCCTCGCTCCTCTCCTTCAAATCTCCCCATCCTCATTTCTTCTCCATTTCCCCCCTCTCACCCCTCCTCCTCAAAGCGTCCTCCCCGCTTCTTCCCCCTTCCAACTCTCACCTCCATGTCCCCCAACCTTCTGCCTCACTCTTCCTCCTCCTCAAATAACACGTCACTGTGCCTCACCCAATCACCATCAAACCTTTGGTCCGCCCCATCCTTCCCTTTCTCCGAGCTATTCTGAAATCTCTGACACACTGTCAACAGCTCTACCTACCCTCTTCCTCCTCTTCCACATCTTACCGTATCCCTCCCCCCTCCCCCCCCCCGTTCTGTATCCGATGCTCCCCCTTCCTCTTCATTAACGGTATGGACCTCAAACATCCGGGGCCTTCGCTCAAACTTGACTGATCTCTCCATACAGGTTGCTTCTGACAAACCAGACGTGATCTGCTGAACAGAAACTTTCCTCCTTCATGATGTCTCTGATTCCTTAGTATCTCTCCCGGGTTACTCCCTCCTCCAGTATGATAGACCTGAGCCTCGTCCTGGAGGTGGGGTTGCTATCTTTATCAAAAACTATCTTCCTCACTCGCCCTGCACTGCCCTCTCTCCACCTCACCCCCAGGAATACCACTGGCTACGGCTTCCCCTTCACTCCCACCTTTTGTTCATATGTGTGTTGTACCGTCCACCAAACAGTGATGACTCCATCGACATCTCGCTGTCTGATAATATGGACCAACTTCAATATACTCATCCCAACTCTCTTCCTCATATGTGGTGATTTCAATTGTCACCATGCCAGTTGGCTGGGTGTGTGCACCTCTCTCACCAGCCATGGCTCCTCAGCAAAGGACTTCTGCGACTCACTGGGACTGACACAATCTGTCAATTTCCCGACCTGGTTCTCAGTCAACGGAGCATCTTCTCTTCTGGACTTGGTTATGACTAACTTCCCTGCAAATGTCTGCTGCTCTTCTTCTGCTCCAATCGGCTCATCTGATCATGTGCTTGTTAAAGTGGACATCTCTCTGACCATTCTCAGAGAGCCTCCTCAGCGTCGACCAGTCTGGCATTTCACTCAGGTCAACTGGCACGGTCTTCAAGCAGCCATCAATCATCTGGACTAGTCTCCCATCTCGACCGCCTCTGACATCAACTCATCCTGGGAATTCTTCCAAAGTAAATTGCTCTCTCTCATGCACAGATTTATCCCATCTCGTCGTCAGTTGTCATACCCTTCCTCCCATCCTCCCGTCCATGGTACACGGAATCTCGTGGTGAGGCTGTTGCCCAGAAACAACTTGCTTTTGTCTCCTGGAAAGCAAATCCAACGGAAGGAAATCTCACTTCCTTTCACAAAACCTGAAACAAGTGTGTGTCCACCCTCAGGAGAGCCGGGAAACAATATCTCTCCGTTCTCAAGACCGAACTCTCTTATCTGTCTCCCTCTTCCAAATCCTGGTGGCATCTGGTCAAATCTGTTTCTGGTGTTTGTTCCCCCTCCATCCCCTCCCTGACCTCAAACGGCTACACAGCTGACTCCGCACGTGAAAAAGCTAAATGCCTCAACTCTATGTTTGCCTCTAAATCTTATGTCCCAAACCCATCCCTCTCTGTACCCACTGTACCCAGTCATACCCAGCTGCTCCTGGACTCTGTGTCCTTTCCTCCTTACAAGGTGGAAAAGTTTCTGTCAACCCTAGACTCTGATTCTGCAACTGGACCTGACAGCATCAGCCCACGCGTCCTAAAATCCTGTTCTTCCGCTCTTTCACCCCCTCTCTCTGTTCTCTTCACCCTCTCTTTTGCTCAAGGTCATCTGCCATCTGCTTGGAAATCAGCCAACATCACCGCTTTACACAGAAAAAGGTACAAAAACAGATCCAAGCAACTCCAGACCAATCAGCCTTCTCCCAATTATTATCAGCAAAGTCATGGAATCCATCATTGCTTCGGATATGAAATCTTTCCTCTTCTCCAATGGCTTGATCTCTGATCTTCAATTTGGTTTCAGACCCGTTCACTCTACTCTGGACATGCTGCTTCTGCTGTCTCAACAATGGATGGAGGTCCTCAATGCCAAACAGGAAATTAGAGCCGTCTCCCTTGACATATCATGTGCCTTCGATACGGTCTGGCACCCCGCTCTGCTCACCAAACTCTCCTCCTTTGGTATCAATGAAAATCTCCACGCATGGCTGGCAGACTTCCTCTCTAGTCGTAGTCAATGTGTGGCCCTGAATGGGTTTCTCTCGTCTCCTCTTCCTGTTCAGGCTGGAGTTCCCCAAGGAAGTGTTCGGGGTCCTGTGCTTTTTCTGGTCTTCATGAATGATCTCTCTGTCTCTCTTGAAAATCCTCTCTATCTCTTTGCTGATGACTCCACTCTCTGCCGCTCCAATCCTCATCCCTCAGATCGGCAGTCTGCAGCCTCCTCACTCTGCAGACCTTGACAAAATCACAGACTGGTCAAACAAGTGGAACATGTCTTTCAATCCTGACATATCTCACACTCTTATGATGTCTCTCCGAAAAGACCGACTGGACAACCCTCCCATCCACTTTCTGAATAATCCTCTCCAAGAAGTTCTGTCACTCAAGCTTTTGGGTCTCACTATCTGCCATGATCTTTCCTGGGAAAACCACATTTCAAATCTGGCCTCCAAAGCCAGTCGCCCGACTGGGCATCCTCCGTCGTGCGAAGTCCTTCCTTGGCACACCTGAGCTCCTCACCATATACAAGGCTTTCATCTGCAGCTCAATGGAATACTGCTCTCCCCTCTGGGCTGGTGCTACTGCCTCACACCTAGCTCGTCTTCACGCTGTTGAAACCAAAGCGTTCAGAATCATTGGAATCTCCCGCGATGAAGCTATCTCCGGGGCCTTTCTCTTACTCACCGCAGGCAGGTTGGTGGTCTTTCCGTCTTCTACCGACTCCTCTCCGGCCTTGCTCCCTCAGCTCTCTCTGGGCTCTGTCCCCCAAATATTCCTACAGGGGGCACAAGATCTGCCTGCAACCCTCTTATGGTTAAACTGCCAAAATCAAGACTCTCTGCTCACCTTCACTCCTTCATTCCTCTTTTCTCCTGCCTCTGGAACAAACTCCCTCACTCTCTTCAATCCCACTCCTCCCTCCAGGTCTTCAAAACAGCTGTTCACTCCCATCTCTTATCTTCTCCCATCCAAAACCTTGATCTTTTCTACCCCCGCTAATTTCACCCCAAATCAACTTTTTTGAAATACCAACTTCTTTCCTGGAAGTCCTTGGTGTCCTTGTGTTTTATACTTCTCCCACCTCCCCCCCCCTTCCCACGCCTCCTCCCCCCAAGCCCTCTCCCTCCCACAGATCTCCTGATGTCCCTGCTCTCAAATGTTGTGTTTATGTGCTTCCCCTTCTCTCCCCATATTGTCTACCGCTCCCCTTTTTATATACTTTGTTTGTCTGTTTGATTTGTTTGTGTGATAAATGTTAGCTCTTTCACGAGCCTCGATTCTGTATATTAAAAAAAAAGAAAAAAAAAGTGCCAACTGCCTCTGTCATGTCCCTTAAATGGTCACTTCCCATGTTCCACCCAGAGTTTCTGTTCAAATGCGTGCACCAATCGGTGGGCCGGCTCATGCAACGCCAAGTTTAAACCGGGGTTATTGAGGTTTAGGCAAAATTAGGGTTAGGGTTATTAAGGTTGAGTTGTAAGGGATACCCACAATCCTTTTTTTTTTACGCCGTTAGACCCCACGTATTCCAACCCTCGTTTTTGCAGGACGCTGCGCTCCCTACCCTCTTCTCTCTCATCATCTATTCCTGTTCCCACCTGCTGGCCATGTAGCAAGTTTCCTGCAAAGCCCAATCATAGCTTTGTAAAATTAATGAATTGTCAAAGAAAATAATACACAATGTCATTCCAATTCACAACATATGGGAAAATCGCTCCTAACGATAGTTTAGTTCATTTCAATGGCCACTTTAGTATCATTCATTCCATGAATATTTTCCTTCAATTTGAAGCATTCAATTCAAAAGTGTATCAAGAGGATGTTCCATACCTTGCCATACCTTGTTCTTTGAAATATATTGAACTTCTCAGAATTGCTGTATGTATATCGAATGTGCTGTGTATCCACATGCTAGCTGTCATGTTGTTTTTACTACAAAGTAAGCACTATGCCTCCAGACATCTACAACACTCATGAGAAAACATACCATGACACATTCCCATGTCTGGCACGTTCACAGCCAAATGCTGAGCCAAACAACTAACCTAACGTAATTGCTTGTGTGTTGTCAAGATGACTTTTTAAACAAGGCTCATGATGAATCCTTGAGTAACCGTTGAGGTTTTGTAGGGCCTATTTATGCTCCTTTGGCTCAACAAGCCCGAACTAGCCCAAGAGCTCTCAGGAAGCTCTCGGCACGACTTACAAGTTAAAATATAACGTAATCGATGTGCTACAAACTGAATGTGATTCTGTTTGGGAAGCACAATCGGCTAGGTCTCGGGCAGCGAGGCATGAGTTATGAGCCAGTCGGTATGCGGGTCATACATAGCACGTGAAATTAATACAAGGTATGCATTGCGCAAGCATGTTTTTTTTTATACAAAAGTCAAGGCTCGTAGAAGAGCTGCAACACCAACTTATTGGGCTGTCAGGATGGCCTAGAGGTTTACACACTTGTCTCTTAACTGTCTAGCCTGGGTTCGAATGTCCGCCCAGCTATAAACTGTCATCCCGGTATTTCTCAGGCAGGCCAATGCATCAATGTGTGCACCGTCCCTCGGAATGGAAGTTAAACTGGGCTCCCGTCTGTCAGCATTAGTTGGTGGACGTTAAAGATTCCATGGTGTCCTTCACGAAGAGTCGGTGGAGTTATTGCTGCCAACCTGAACAAATTACAAATTCCTGCTCTAACTTACAGGGGGCACTACAGCAGCCCCCAGTCAATGATGCTAACCCACAGCCTCGTGCTCCATATAAAAGAGGAACAAGAAGCACAATCATTGCTGTGTTAGTTGTCGATCATGTCTTTTATATCATGACCGTATAACGGTCACTGCAGCATCTGCCATATTTCCGTGTATTCACTGTGAATTGAATTCCGTGTATTCACTGCTATTTGTCTCTTGACTTGGAAAACGTGTCGAGTCTGAATGATCATTTTTAAAAGATAACTGAAAGCTAGCAAATAGTCATTCATCTTACTGTAATCACAGAAAGATGTAACATTGTTGATGACTCGTGTGCCGTATGAAGCAGTTGATTAATTATATACAAATAGCGACTTTTCAAAATAACTGCGAAATCCTTCTCATAATTTCTCCATTCATAGACTCAACTTGGCGAGGTGAGACACAAACATAATTCTCTGCTGTCGTTGATGTTCTATGCGCAACCAAAAGGTTCCCTCCATTAATTCTCTGCTTCGCCATCTCTCTCATCCCCTCCTCCTCTCTCTCTCTCCCTCTCTCGTACTCTGTTACAAAGCTGTTCAGAAATAGATGTCTCCACAAGCTTATGTTTCATCACATAGCCAAGCGTAAATTCCTTCAGTCAGTCACAGCGGCGCAAACCGTGAGATGAAAGATCTTCAGAATCTGCTTTTATTGGCTCCATGTGGAGCTCTGCTGAAAATTGCTCGCTTCTTCCTTACGGATGTTGATGGGTCATTAAAGGTTACATCTGTTGATATAATGTATTACAACGTCGTCGTTGGAATGCCCTTTTACAAAATACCACTTTTAAGATGTGTCTGTAACCATCTTCATTAGAGTGTATGTGTGATGTAGCTTCGAGTTTTTAGTATGCAGCTGTCGAGGAGTATGAAAGATCTGGGTAATTAAAGGACTGGCGTGGATTGAAAAGAGAGGGAGGGTGACAGCAATGAGTCAGTGGAGGAGGAAAACAACCAAGAAACTCACAAATACGGATGTTGGCAGAAGGCCCCTGTCGAGTAGGCACACAAATGTATCTACGCGTACATTGAGAATAAATCATCAGTTATATATGAGTTGTCGAGTCGAAAGCCTGAATGCGAAACTATGAGACTACAAATAGTTACGGTAGAGAAATACTATACTTTGGCGAGGCTAGTATCGGTCTGCGTCAGTGGACAATTCAAATGGTAGGTTTTATCAAACAAATGTTGATAAAGGAATGCCAACCTCCATGGGAAGCAAAGCGAAGCTAACTTGTTTGGGCATTAGGCCTTCGTAAGAGATTTGATTTGAAAAGCACAACTTTCTCCACCTTCACCAAACTGAAGGATGACCAGAGCATAGCATTGGGAGTAAATCGCTTTAAAGGGTGTAGGAAGTGACGGATATTGAGGAAGGAATTTTGCTGACATGGCTACTACCTGTGACGATCATGAAAAACATGCATCGAACAAACTTTTGTTTCAAGGAATGGACCAGCATTGTCAGAATAGTGCAGGTAGGTTACAAAATAGACAAGTTTTAATTGGCGTAGGATTAAAGAGGATTGGTTTAAGATCTTCTGAAGTACACTAGCTTCCAGGAATGATATCGATGATCAAGCGTAATACTTTTTTGTGGGGGGGATATGATTTGCCAGCCCAGAGTGAAGATAAGTCTATAATTCATTCCAAGCTTCTGGTTCTAGGTTGTTTCACGTGTTGGTCGATTGCACCAAACTGCTTCCACCTTACCCAGTGCACCAAACTGCTTCTGGACCATGTGTCTTTTGCACCTGAGAGGTTGGTGAATTTTCTGGCAACCCTCGACTCTGGCACTCCAACTGCACTGGACAGCATCAGCTCACGCGTCCTGAAAATCTGCTCTGCTGCTCTTGTACGTTCTCTCTGCTCTTTTCACCCTATAATTTGTCCAATGTCATTTTCCATTTACTTGGGAGTTAGCCAACATCACTGCATTGCATAAAAAGGTGGAAAAAAAACCAATCCCCTTAACCACAGACCTTACTTCCAATTCTTCCTACTTACTTCCAATAATCAGCAAGGTCATGGATTCCATCATCGCAGGTTAAACACTTGGAATTTTTCTTTAAATCCAGAAAAATATCTCTCTCTCTCTCTCTCTCTCTCTCTCTCTCTCTCTCTGAAAGGACCATGGCAAACCCTCACATCTACTTTCTCATCATTCATTTTGAAGAAATTCATTCACTCGAACTCCTGGGTCTCCCTATCAACTGTGATCTTTATTGGGTAAACCACATTTCAAAGTTTTCCTCCAAAACCAGTTGGCATCCTCAGTCGTACAAAACCCTTCCTTGGCACATCTAAACTCCTATCCACATACAAGGCCTTCATCCACAGCTTGATGGAGTATTGCTCTCGCCTCTGGGCTGGCTCCCCTGCTTCACATCTTGCTCAGCTTGATGCTGTGTAAATCAAGGCTTTCAAGATCATTGGAATCTCTCGCGATGAAGCGGAGTCTATGGGCCTATCACTTCACCATCGCCGAGAGGTCGGTGGTCTCTGTCTTCCACTGCCTCCTTTCTGGTCTTCAACCCTCTGCTCTCTCCGTTCTTTGTCCACCACCAGCTTTGTGCAGGGAGGGCACATGTGGTCTACACTTCATCCAGCAACACTACCCTCCTGCCGAAGCTCCCAAAATCCTGAATCACTGCTCGCCTCCACTCATTTGTTCCTCTTTTTTCCCGCCGGTGGAATCAACTTCCACTTCCTTTTCAATCTCATTATTCCCTCCAGATCTTCAAGACAGCTGTTCACTATCATCTCAGATCATCACCCATCTGAAATGAAATCATGATCTTTTCCACCCCCGTTAACCTCCTCCTCTTCCTGCGTCCACTCCCAACCCCATCTCCTTACATATTTTCAATTTTTTTTTCTTGAGGGTTTGCTTCTGCATCCATATCCACCCCATGTGTCGTCCACTACCCCTCTTTCTTCCCCTTTTCCCTTATATGTTCAATCGTCCCTTTATTTTATCCTTCAACCCCACTGTTGGTGTTTCCCTCTCTTTCTGCTGTTCTTTTTATTATGTTGCATCCTGATCTGTTCAGTGTTCTTGTTTTTTTCCACGAGCCTTGACGTTTTTGTATACAGAGTCAAGGCTCATGGAAGAGCTAGAACATAAATAAATAAATTAAGATTATATTATCAAAGGTCATGTTTCTTATTATTTGGTAAAGTTGGGTAGCATAGAGTCCAATTAGAGAAGATCTTCTTTTCTTTCATAAACAGCACAGGGTTGTAGGGTAGCATCATTGGCTGAGGGCATGGCTGTGCCGTTGATGCAATGCCCTTTTAGGTTGGGGCATGCATATGGAATTTGTTCAGGGTGCCGGCGATAGCTCGCCTACTTTTCACGAAGGACACCATGGGATCTTTAACATCCACCATCTAACGCGGGCAGATTGGACGCTCGCACCGGGATGACAGTTTATAGGTGGGCCGAGATTCGAACCCAGGATTGACAGCATTAATAGGTGAGTGTGTGCAACTCTAGGCCATCCTGCCAGCCAATTACAGAAGATGAAAATAGGGCAATAAAATATTTATATGTACAAGTATAGATGATAGGATGTTTTGTGTTATTTTGCTTCTTTAAGAGCAGTGCGTGAGTAAGAATATGGATTTTCATTGACAAATTGGACCAGAAATCTGCAAAACAATTGGACCGACAATCCGCAAAATTCTTCAACACCAAATCTGCCATCAAGTGAAATACCATTCAATATGGAAAAAGGTAGTTAGACTCTAATAGGCTATGAGCCAAGGGGGTTGGTCGGTATCATACAGATGGAGTAAGGCTCATTGTGATTTTTAGCAAGATATATGTCCCTAGATATGGAAAAAAAAGTGATAGCAGTGTATAACTCTCGGCCATCTCTGTGTTATCACCCGAAATATTATTATACGCCCGCTTCGCTTCGCCAAAAAATGTGATATTTGCTAAAATTGGATGAAATATGTTTTTAAGGACCACAGAGTGCCAATAATTTGCATACTGGATGCCAACTAATATAGTAATAGAAATATAGAACATTTGTGGGGTTTATTTATCAAAATATTGATATAATGACAAAAAATATGTTAAATTTAGTGAAAAAGTGGTCGAAATCGCTTCGAGTTCAGAATTCACATTGTACATTTTTGTCAATATTTCAAAAATGAAAACTCCCAGAGTAACATTTGACCCCTCAAAATCTTCGCAAGGAACCACTGCATTGGAATATATCATTACTCTGTAATATGGTGGTTGTTTGGGGCACATATTTTGGCAAAGTTCAAAATATGTTCAACCATACCCCCTAATTTTGATATTTTGGAACGAAACATAGCTTGTGAACATTTTAGGTTTATTCGTCTACTACTTTTGGTATCTCAGTGTAATTTTTGGTATTAGCTAGTATCCTAAAGTAGGTTTGTAACATCAGCTACATTATATTTCACAATGCATGCAAACTTGCTCCACACTCTAGGTGTATCATGATCTCTCGAACAAATACGATCTCGATCTCGGCACTCTGTGGTCCTTAAAAACATATTTATTCCAATTTTAGCAAATATCACATTTTTTGGCGAAGCGAAGCAGGCGTATAATAATATTTCGGGTGATAACACAGAGATGGCCGAGAGTTATACACTGCTATCACTTTTTTTTCATATCTAGGGACATATATCTTGCTAAAAATCACAATGAGCCTTACTCCATCTGTATGGTACCGACCGGTCAATTTGGGGGGTCTGGCTCATAGCCTATAATGGTGGATTTTTTTTTAAAAGACATTCCATGGTGTTCTATGACAAACTTGTGCTATTTGCCTTCAGCTTAACCCTAACCCATGAGTTAGTGGCTTTATGGTTGGAGGATCCATTCTGAGTCTGGTCGGTCGATGGTTCGAACCCTACCTTGGCTGAGTCATACCAAAGACTTTGAAATGGTAGTGCTGCTTCCTTGCTTGACGTTCAGCATTTAGAAAGTATGGAGCATGGACAAAAAATACCCATATGTTCGTAGCCATTGTGCAGGCTTGATGGGCCCATAATGGCCTCCTCCTGTATTGAAGTTCCTTGTAAAGGAACTCGTATTAAAATATTTCCCAAGTGAGTGGTGGAAAATTAATCCAGTATAACCTGCAGAGCTGTTTGAGATGAGTGCGGGGCCTGATACTTTTGGCACTAATGTCACGTGTCGAAGCCAAAGGCAAGCGGTTTAGCATCGACTCCACATGGCCATAAAAGGAATACCGTTCCAGCTTGGTGGAATCGCATTAAACTTCGCCAAAAAGTTCTCATGGTGTCGAAAAATCCATCGACTGTCACATACGCCACATTAGTCTTCCATCTGCCGAGTTGTTCTCGTGCCTGCGTCCACCTGCGGCCTAGGATGATTTCGTGCGCCATGATCGATGGCAAAAACTGTAGTTGTCCGTTCTTCTCGGCACCTGCTTTTCGATGTTTCCGTAATTTCCTCTATTTACAATACACGAAGATGGGTGGGAGCAGAAACTTTCTAGTGCTCAGGATAAAAGAGGCCTTGCAGTGTTCAAAAGTAATATGGTTGCTATTTATGGTGACAGACGCCTATGTAATTACATCCAGGTGGCATAAGGACGTGCTGTTGTTTACTCGTCCGGAGGCCCAAATGTCACAACATGATGTTCATATTCCTCGCTCTTCCATCGCCGTCGGTTCCATCTTGTGCTAATGAAAATTATGTCGTTCCAGCTACACGCCGCTCAAACAGTCTAAATTGAGCAGATTACGCTTTCAACTTACTGGCCATTAAAGAAGCTTTACTATATAACCAGGGAGGCCGCTTGCCATGGCCAGGGGCCAACAGCTGGACGCGGTCCAGAGAAAAAGTATTGAGAGTAAGTTCCCCCTAGGAAGCGCTTTTAAATTGAGCGTCAGCAAATTTGACGTGGATTCGAGCACATTACGATTTCCAGATGTAGTTTGCCTTTTAAGTCTTTGTATGCTTAACATTCCCTCCTGGAATATCGCATTACACTCGTCGGCCCGGAGCAGGATTTTCTCATTTCCTGCAGAGGGTTGAGACAGCTGTGTAACAAATTGGTGATGACAAGAATGTGATTATGCCAACTCTGCAAACGCTTTTCAACCCTCAACCCCACCTCGTCCACCCTGCGACGTGACGTGGACCACGTGGGAGTTGAAAGAAGGGAGCCAGCCAAGAATCGGTGGATGTAGTAACTGCTGTTTTCCTGCTACCCTCCCTGCCCCCAACTCCCTTCCAAGCAATCCCCAGCAAACTTGGTCAATTGGTCTAGAAATGTCCTGTCCAATGTAACTTCCTTAAATTAAAGATACTAGGGCATGCCCGTACTATATCTATATCTAAAATTATATCCCCCCCCCTCTATTTACATGAAATGGTTTGGTCCAAAGCGAACGGCTTGCGAGTACGGTGACAACCCCCCCCCCCCCCTCTATTTACATGAAATGGTTTGGTCCATTCGCAAAGCCAAAGCGAACGGCAGTTACGAATCGCAGTTACGATGAATCGCAAAGTAGTTTTAATTAGTTTTAAAACATAGTTTAACGCCAACATAGCGGCAACATAGTTTGCCAACGTGAAATAAATGAATACGCTCTCAAATGTGCCGTCCGAGGCAGAGTGTGTTCGCCACGTTCGGCACACGCGATAGCTCGCTGCTCTCTGATTGGTTGAATCGTTTTTTGGACATAGCTTGGTAAGTACTTGTCCGATTAATATGAAACCTTGAAAAGGCACATCCTCGGGTCCCCAGCAATATACCTGGCAAGTTTAAAGTATATCGGACCCGTGGTTGTCGAGAAACAGCGGTCACAGACAAACAAACAAACAAACAAACACACAGAGATTGCTGGAATTATAGATAGATAGTGCTGGAAACATCCGCTTGCTTCAGGAGGAGCTCGGAGGAGGAGGGGGTGGTGGGGGAAGTGTGGCAATATATATTATATATATTTTATGCCATGGTTAAAATCCCCCTGTCTGCAGCAGGGGCCAGTAAAACACTTGCACTGTGGCACGTGTGAATGTGAAAATTGTAAGTCGTTAGTGAGTTGGGGGCATTTGTGCCCATGACCTGACTTTGGGTACTTGCCATCAACACATATGCAATTTGTTGTTATTATGCTCTAACAGGAACACAAACAACATGGATAAATGCTGTTTATTTATTACGTTATAAAAGGTGCCATTATTGGCCAGACATCAATACACTTGATATAGTATATACACTAGTGTAGTAAAGCCCGTCAAAATGACGGGTTGGAACAGTTTTTGGCGGTATAGCCACTCGAGCATGACAAAGTCTGAAGTCTGAGCCTAGTGTCAGGGGTGCTTATATCATCTTTATTGTAAGACATCATACAGACGTAAATGAACACTCGCTTTACTCTGAAGCTCAGTTTGCAAGCTACCGTCTAAAATTCCAATGTAAGAGGCATAATTACTCTTCTTTTGGGTCTTCGGAGTCCTTGGGTATTTTGTGTCCTTGGGGTATTTTGTGTCCCCTGGGTCATTTGGGTCCTTGGGGTCTTCAGTGTCTTTTGGGTCATTTGAGTCTTTTGGGTCCTCTAGGTCTTTTAGTCATTCGAGTATTTTGGGTTGTCGATCTGGATCTTTGGGGTATTTAAGGGTCTTCGGGGTATTTTGTGTCTTAGGGTTAATTTGGGGTCCACTGGGTCTTCATGGTCTTTAAGGGGGCTCCGGGGTCTTTTTGGTCTTTTGGATTGTTTGGGTCTTTCGGGAATTTCTGGTATTTAGGGTCGACAGGGTATTTTGGGTCTTTTCGGTCTTCTGGGTCTTTTCAATATTTTCGGTCTTCGGGGTTTTTTGGGTCTTCTTGGACTTTAAGGGTCTTTTGGGTATTGGGGTATTTTGGGGTCTTTTCGGTCTTCTGGGTCTTTTCGGTCTTCAGGGTATTTAAAGGTCTTTGGGGGTATTTTGGGTCTTTGGAGTATTTTGCATCTTCATGGTCGTTTGGGTCCTTAACAGTCTTCAGGGTATTTTGGGTCTTTAAGGGTCTTCAGGGTCTTTTGGGTTTTTGTGGTCTTTTGGATCTTTAAGGGTCTTGGTGTCTTTGGGGTATTTTGTGCCTTTGGGGTATTTTGTGCCTTTGGGGTATTTTGTGCCTTTGGGATATTTTGTGCCTTTGGGGTATTTTGGGTCTTTGGGGTATTTTGGGTCTTTAACATTCTTCAGGGTGTTTTGGGTATTTGGGGTGTTTGGGGTCCATTGGATCTTCAGGGTCAATTTGGTCTTTTAGGTCTTCAGGGACTTTTGTAGTTTTGCGTTTTCTTGTTCCTAGGGATATTTTGGGTCATTTTAGTCTTTTGGGTATTTGGGGTATTTTGGGTCCCCAGGGTCTTTTGGGTCCTTGGGGTATTTAAGAATCTTTGGGGCATTCTGGGTATTAGGGTATAATTTTGGTATTTGGGGTCCACTGGGTCCTCATGGTCTTTTGGGTCTTCATTGTCTTTTGGGTCTTGTTGTCTTTTCAGTCTTTTGGGTCTTTGGGGAATTTTTGGGTCTTCAGGGTCTTTTGGGTTTTTGTGTTTTTTTGGGTCTTTAAGGGTGTTGGGGGTCTTTGAGGTATTTTGGGTTTTTATGGTCTTTTCTATCTTTAACGGTCTTCAGGGTATTTTGGGTCTTTGTGGTCCATTGGTTCTTCATGGTCTTTTTGGTCTTCGTGGTCTTTAAGGGTCTTTGGGATATTTTGGGTATTCGTGGTCTTTAAGGGTCTTTTGGGTCTTTTCAGTCTTCAGGGCTTTTTGGGCTCTTCAGGGTATTTAAAGGTATTTGGGGTCTTTTGGGTGTTTGGGGTATTTTGGGTATTCGGGGTCTTTTGGGTATATAACAATCCTAAAGGGTCTTCACAGTATTTTGGGTCTTCGGTGTGTTTATGGGTTTTCGGGGTATTTTGTGTTTTCGGGGTATTTCAGGGTCCTCAGGGTCTTTAGAGTCTTTGTGGTATTTTGGGTCTTTCAGGGTCTTGGGGCCTTTTGGGGTTTTTGTGTCTTTGGGGTATTTTGGGTCTTCGTGGTCTTTTGGGTCTTTAACAGTCTTCAGGGTCCATTGGGTCTTCATAGTATTTTGGGTCTTCATAGTATTTTGGGTCTTCATGGTATTTTGGGTCTTCAAGATGTTTTGGGTCTTCAGGGTCTTTTGGGTCCATTGGGTCTTTGGAGTCTTTTGGATCCTCTAGGTCATTTGAGTATTTTGGGTCCTCGATCTGGATCTTTGGGGTATTTAACGGTCTTCAGGGTATTTTGAGTCTTAGGGGTAATTTGGGTCTTTGGGGTCCATTGGGTATTCAGCGTCTTTAAAGGGCTTTGGGGTCTTTTGGATTGTATGTGTCTTTGGGGTATTTCGGGTCTTTATGGGTCTACGGGGTATTTTGGATCCTCGGGGCCTTTTCGGTCTTCTGGGTCTTTGGGATATTTTGTGTCTTTAACAGTTTACAGTGTATTTTGGGTCTTCGGGTATTTTGGGTGTTTGGGATCCATTGGGTCTTTGGGGGTCCTCTGGGTCCTTGGGGTATTTTGGGTCCTCAGAGTCTTTCGGTCTTTTAACCGGTGGACACACAGTCGTGTTCAAAAATTTCCCATTAACCCCCCATACCCCCCCCCCCCCCCCACTCAAATCCCTCAAAAAGCACTACTCAAAGCCTTTAGAACGGAAAGACACAGAAACACACACACACACACACACACACACACACATTGGTTTTTATATGGTAGATTATATTGTACTTTGGTGGGCAATGTGCTGTGGCACATTCTTGGAAATACACTTAAGTTTACTATTAAAAGGAATTGTATTGATCACAGCATATCACACTCCATATCATACGATAAGGATGATTTCTAATATGGGCTACCACCAATATTTTAATCACCGCTGTCAAAGATGGAAGAATCAAGAAGAATATGATTAGTCATGACGTAAGGAAAGCATGTGTTAAAGTCGCAGATGGACTCAATAACAATCGACATGAAGAACAATGCTGGGAAACACCCAATTGGTCAGTGCCTCATAACAATTGATCAGTGCCGCTACCAACCGACGACTGAATAAAGATGACGTAGCGACAGCCACATAAGCTCCATTTATTACCCTGCGCGCTCGCGAAGCGAAAAGCGGGGGTAAGCAATCAGTTGCATACGTGTGCTGTGTGCCGTGTGCCATGTCTGCATATTAAAAATTCCTTTTCTCGGCAACTGTTGGTCCGATTGACATGAAATTTTCACCATAGGAGGGCCTCCTCCTGTAGAATATTGCAGTGAATATTAGGATGTCATATGTCACGTGCTACAGGCGCCGTCTTTTAAAAACCGTAAAACATTGCACCTCTATAACTCCAAAATCGCTCTTTGGAAAAAATTTAAACGTGGCTCATTGTAAATAACTCCATATGGGGAATACGTGTTGTTGACGATGACGTCGTTGGTGCCATTAATTATGACGTCATAATTCGACAGGGACAACGCTTAGTCTGATCAGTTTGAAATTTATTGAGAATGATCTATGCAACAATTATATTAGAGAATATAAATTTATGATGTCATCGCTCACGTGGTCTGGCAGCCATTTTGGATCAAAAAAAAAAGAAGCGTTCAAAAACAGAAGAGTTGGCTCACACCAAGTTGACTGCGCAGGGTAAGTATTCTCTGAATACCATCTAGTTATTGTAAGATATTGTTTTTCCAACAATTCCTTTTTAGTTGCAAAATTAATTTTGTATATACAGCACTTATAGTGTGGTATGAAGTGTAATCCCGTGCGATTTGCATGCTAAAATTGATTTTTTTGCATTGTTGGATTAATTCGAGGTCAAAATATTGAAAAATAATGGGGTTCAAATTTTCCGACCCCCGGACCCCCTTTTATGGGGTGTTTTGTTTCCTGTGACCCCCAGGACTGACCATGCGACTTTCTCCCCTAACAACTGAGAGATTTTATCGATCTCGGGGTCGTTAGAGAGGTTTTCGATGACGCTAAATCCATTTATGATACTTTCGAAGCGACCGGAAGTGGCGATCCCCGATTTCCGTTCACCAAAGATGCTAAGGTCAAGGTCATTTCAATTGTAGCAATAAACTTAGGCATGTAATACCTCTTTTTTATGGTTTTCAGGCACAGGAAGACGTTTGGTGCAGTTATTTGTGCGATCTAGATGCCCTGTCGCGAGATAAGGACAAAAAAAGATTGGTAAAATGCTCAAGGCTTTTTCTTGTTTTGTTTTTCAGAAAGAAGGCTGACAGAGACGAGTACAAAACCATCTAGAGGTCATGTTTGAGAAGAACAGCGTGTGCATCATCTGCAATGAGGGAGCTACATCAAAGAAGAGACTGATAAACAATCCTGATATGATTGGCGAACTTATTTATTGTGCTAACGAGCGACTGTCTTTGGGTCAGGGTGATATTAAGCGACTTACAGATCGGTTAGCTAGCTTAGGTGAATCTGAACGGAAATCAGTATGGTATCATAGCGAATGTCGAAAACCCATCGTCAACACAAGCATGATTGAACGGCTAAGGGTTAAACGAGTCTGGTTTGATTCTCCTGCATGCCCTGCGCATGGGCCTGGACGACCTTCCAGTGTGGCTGACTCTACCCGACCTAAAAGAACAAAAACCATCCCGAAGGAAAAGGTGTGTCTGTTCTCGTCATGTAGCTTTTGTTCTAATAACATATCAGAACCTCTCCATCGCGTTTACTCTGACAAGATGGGTGAAAACTTCCTCGAGATAAAGCTCAAGACTCAGGATGACCGCATCAGAACTTGCGTGTCCGAGTTAGAAGACGCTGGGGATGCCTCTGCTCTTGAAAAATACTATCATAGGAAATGTTTACGATACGCGCAGCGCACTTTAATGCGAAAAGATCGTAGTAATACCCAGCTTATTGGTTCTCTATGTGATGAACAGTTGCTTCTCTCCGTCCAAAATACTCTTACTGCGGACGATCTTACTCTGAACATGGCTGAAGTGAATGGTGCATATTTGTCCATTTTGAAGAGGTATAATGTAGAGATCAATCAGACAACCAACTACCGCAAGCATTTGAAAAAGCTCATTACTGAACGGCTTCCGAATATCCAGTTCGTCCAATCACTACGCAAAAATGAGCCCGACAACCTCGTTCTTTCACTGGCGGTTAGGAAGGCCATGCAACTGAGGTCTGCACAGCTGGATAACGACGACACAGTTGGCAACTTGAAGAACATGGCAAACATTCTAAGGGAAGAGATAATGCAGCATCGAAGCTGGTGGTTCAGGATATGTTTGAAGACTTTGAGAATCCTCCACTTCTCCAGTTCTTCCTCACTCATCTCCTATTTGGCCATCATGTTCTCAAAGTTTCTGAAATGCGCAATGCACAAGTGGACAAAACTGTTGATGTTGCTTGCCAGTTTCTCGTCCAGAATACTCGAACCGATCACCAGGTAAAGCATCAGCCAAAACAAAACGAAATCTTTCAGCAAACTGCCCAGACGCCCCTCTCAATAGGCTTGCCGCTCACCATTCATTCCAGAGTTCGTGACAAAAACCTCGTCAATAACCTATCAGAAGTTTACATTGGGAGCGACTACCAGAGGCTCCTTGATCTCGAAAAGCGCATAGAGCAAGGCATTCTTCAGCGAATGAAGGAGGCTGGTGGATTTTTGTCTGCCTGATTTCATCAAGAAGGGATTGAACATCTGGTTCGCTGTTGATAACATCGACCTCTTAGAAGACACACCGACTGGACAGAACACATTCCATGGCACAGTGATCGTGATCAACCAGCGAGCAGAAGATGGCGAGCCCATCAACCAACCACTTGTCATCCCAGAGAAACTTCTCGCACCGGCACCACTCGCGTTCGAAGTCAAGTACCTGCAAGAGCCAATCATTAAACCTAAACCAATTCGATTTGAGGTCTACCATCTAGAAAAGCGGAGGAGTAAGATTTCCAAAGACTTCACTCACACTTGGGCGCTTGCCAACTACTACGGTACTGATGACAGAGGTGGTGAAAAGCTAAATGACCAACGTGTGGAGAATATAGAGCAGCAAGAGACTGAAGAACTGCAAGGTCAGACCGCAGGTCAAAACCCCAGATATTCCGACAATCCTATTCTTTCAGTGACAAAACGAATCCTTAATAGTCTAGTAGGAAGACTAGGTCCCCCTGCACCACCCGGAGATATACTTCTAATCAGTGTTTCTAGATTGGAAAAAATGTGTAGAAAATGACTAGCTATGGCCCCAAGCTGAAAAAATGTCCCACATACCATTTTTATGCAAATTACTGCTGCCATTATCAAAAAAAGACTAGGTCCCCCTGCACCCCCCGGAGATATACTTCTAATCAGTGTTTCTAGATTGGAAAAAATGTGTAGAAAATGACTAGCTATGGCCCCAAGCTGAAAAAATGTCCCACATACCATTTTTATGCAAATTACTGCTGCCATTATCAAAAAAAGACTAGGTCCCCCTGCACCCCCCGGAGATATACTGAAACTGGCAGTGACTGGTGATTGAAATGCGGTGCCTTTTTGTGTTTCAGGTCGAGGTACGTGAACTCCCCACGATCTACAGCAACCAGGAAGAGACTGATACCAGGGTGGTTCTGTACCTCCATCATGCTGCTACCATCGGATACAAGAACGCTGTAGTCAGAACACCGGACACAGACATCCTCCTGATCCTGCTCCACCATGCCCACAACATCAAGCTGACGGTGTACCTGGATACAGGGTCAGGGAAGCATCGCCAACTTGTCAACGTCTCTGAGCTGGCAGAATCCCTGGGAGAGGACTACTGTGCCACTCTCCTGGGGTACTATGTGTTCAGCGGAGAAGACTGCACCAGTGCCTTCAAAGGGAAGGGAAAAGTCGGGCCCTTGAAAAAGCTGGAGAAGAATCCCAGGTTTCACAGGGCATTCGGTGAATTTCACAGGGTATTTAGAAAAATAAAACTTTGTGTTAACGTCTGTGTAGACGGACCTTAATATGAGTCTATTATTTCGTAAAACTGTGATTATTTTGTAAATAAAGCACTAATTAGCATACTAGTATACCATAGACACATGTAATCATGTTATGAATAGTTCTATCATGATCTATGCCCTTCAAAACATGGGTCTAGACACCTTCATTTTTCAATTATCTGCAATATTGGCTGAGATATGTCAAAAATCGTTTTTTTGATAATGGCAGCAGTAATTTGCATAAAAATGGTATGTGGGACATTTTTTCAGCTTGGGGCCATAGCTAGTCATTTTCTACACATTTTTTCCAATCTAGAAACACTGATTAGAAGTATATCTCCGGGGGGTGCAGGGGGACCTAGTCTTCCTACTAGACTATAAAGGTAAAGAGTTAGCAAAGGAAGAAGTTATGCCAACATGGGGTGCTACTAAATCTCTTCTGTTATCACGCTCCTGTCAGAGTCTGAGCCCGACTAACACAGAAGTGATCGCTCCGCTATTCAAGACTTCTCCAACGGATTACTCGACCCTCTATACTGTTCTGATGTTGACTCAGGGCATATCTGCTTTTGTGGTTGGTCCTGAGAGAAGAACCCTCATAACGCTCGATCTTGATCTTTACAGCCACGCCCTCAAGATTCAGCAGTCAGTGAATAACACCAACTGGATCCTCCGAGCGGGCGTTCTGCATATTGCGTTTGCTGCCCTGCACGCTCTTGGCAAAACAATCGACGGAAGTGGCATTGACACGTGTGCGATTGAAAGTGGCACATACACTTCTGCAGGTCTTCGTGGGGTCTATGGTGGCAAGGCATACAAGCAAGGAGTTGAGTACCACATCACAACTAGCCTGGCGATCATGATGATGAAGTTTGACGCCATTTTCTCTGATCATCCACCTGAACCACTTCGTGACCAATGCGTTGCTCTCAAGAAAGCTCTCCACGACCGTAGCCAAGACATGGTTGATATCTACAACGACATCCGGTCCTCGTACTCAGAAAATCCCCATGAGAAAGAAGATGACAACATCGGCGAGCTCGCTCAATTTCTCAACCAGTACCTCGAGCAAGTGGAAAGTCTTTTGCATCTCATAGGTGCCTGCCGTTCAGCTGACTGGGAAGGTTACTTGGCTGCCTTAGAGAACCTCATCAAGTATTTCTTCGCACGCGATCTCCTGAATTATGCTCGCCTAATGCCAGTCCATCTTGCACAAATGAATGCTCTGGAAGAGGATGATCCAGTTATGTGGGAGGCCCTGAAATCAGGAGACTTCGTTGTGGCAAAATCAGAAGTTCCCTTCACTCATCTTTTCACCGACCAGGCCCTGGAGCAAGAGATCAAAGGGTTGAAGCGTCACGGCGGGATGGTTGGATTGAGCCAAGACGAAGCTACCCTAGACCGACTTCTTACTACCACACCTCACCTCGCTCATATAGTGAAGCAGTATCTCAACAGTTTCCCTCAAGCCTCTAAATCTACTGAGCGAAGTGAACATTACCAGCTTTCGGGACAAGTTGCAGCGAGATCGAGAGAAAACGCTCTGAAGATCCGTCACTCCATCGAGTTGCATTGCGCGGGCAATCCGTTTACAGTAAAGCCTGCTTTGAAGAGCCTGGTGTCTTCAGCCCTTGTTCCAGAAGATGCGAAAGACTATATCTTGCGATTTGCAGGGAAGGGACAGAAATGTTTTAACGATTTCGTTCAAGACAGATTACTGCCCACATCAACACTTTCGGTTTGGGACCCAATGAAGAAACTGAAGCTAAAAACCTTTTCGAACTTGATGGAGAAAACTAAAGTTCACGTTGGTGATAAGGTCATCAAGTTGCGTGAGGATCGTGAACTGCTCGGCAGATTTCTTATCATCCAAAGAAGCCGGCCTCAGCTGGTGCCAAAACTAGAAGAGACAATCGGAGAGTATGAGATGTCAGTGCTACCCCGCTCCCTTTGCGCTGTTGATGGGTCTCTGTACATTCCGACGGACAAGGCCAGTCTGATGCATGCCGTTGAAGGGGCGAAGGGGCAACCACTTCAATCGCCTCCTCTTCTCGATATATCTCCGGCGGATGGTCCATCGCGAGTTCTTGTCATTGACGCCATGGCTGTGGTTCAGAGTATGAAGAAAACAACGATAATGCGAAAGCTATCGGACCTCCAAGACGCATTTATCAAGCGGATTGAGTACATGATGACAGGCTACAATGAGGCTCGAGTGGTATTTGATCGTTATCTGGATCAAACTCTGAAGAACAAGACGTGCCAGAAGAGAAGTAAGACCTCCACAGAATATGCCATCCACCCAGATATGAAGCTCACAATGTCTCTAAAGGAGATTCTGTCTGCATCAAGTTCTAAGAGTAAACTGACTTCTATGTTCGCTCAGGGTTTGTTGGAACACTTCTCCGGTAACAATACCTTCAAACTAGTCGTCGTGTACAACACCAAGATCAAGGGTCACAATTTTGAAGAAGATCATTCACACGAAGAAGCTGATACACTGATACCTCATCAAGTCTTGGCTTCTATCGCTGAAAGTGCTGAGAGATACATATGTGTTTGGTCACCCGACACAGACGTCCTCACGCTTCTCCTGGACCTGGTCTCTTGTGGTCGTCTTGGAGCTCAAGCTCGTCTGAAGTTTTTAACTGGTAAGGGAACGAAGCACCGCGAAATTGATGTGGTGGACCGAGTTGGAGTAATAGGTCTTTGGAAATGTCAAGGACTGATTGGACTCCACAATTTCTCTGGCGCTGACTGGGGTGGGAAATTCATGGGAATCACCAAGAAGACCTGGGTTGGTGCCTACATGAAGCTTGATGAAGATGATCCTGCCATCAGCTGCTTCCGGGAGCTTGGTGAGGGTCCTATCCCGACCACGCTGACGAATGGTGAACTGCCCTCTCAGGTCAAGGATTTGGAGAAGTTTGTCTGTCGCGTATACTGCTCGACCGGTCCTACAACCCTACCGGCGCTTAGATGGGAACTATTTCGGTCAAAAAACTTAGAGGGAGAGATGTTACCTCCTACTCGCGCTGCGTTATTGCCCCACATCCATCGCGCAAATTACATCGCCATGCGGAATAAATCATATACTACAAACTGCCCGACTCTGCCTTGTATTGAACAAAATGGATGGACTGTAAAGAAAGGTCTATATGTTCCGGTGGGATGTCTCAACCTCCCTGCCCCAAAAGCTGTGATTGAGCTTACGAAATGTAAATGTAAATCAAGCTGCAAAGGCAGATGCAGTTGTTGGAAGAACGGTCTTCCATGCACTCCTCTATGTAAATGTTATGTCGATAACTGTGTAAATTTGGTCAGAAATGATATACATAGCGAAGACGTTGACGAATAATCCGTCCAGTAGTTTAGTTTGCATGATTCTCGGATGTGTTATCTTGAGAATTTAGAGGAATTGTGTTACATTTCTTAACTACTTGTGTCGATAATTGTGTACATTTGGTAAGAAATGATATAGTTAGCGAAGATTTTGACGAATAATCCGTCCAGTAATTTTAGTTTAAAAGCTATTTAATTATCAAAATTATCTTGCATGATTCTCGGATGTGTTATCTTGAGAATTTAGAGGAATTGTGTTACATTATTACATACTTGTGCAAACAAAAACATTTTGTGACATTAAACAAGCTAAACACACATAGTTCTGTATTTATATCATTTGTAAGACTTTTGCTATTTCGGTAAATATTTTCTAAATTTGACTAAGAATGGCTTTAAAACGTAGATTTATTTGTGACTGGCCAGTCTGATCGCAAAAATAACTGCTTCAGCCGTCTTCTCGTGCATGAAAACCCTCAGAGAGTGGTACTATATGACCAGGTTTTATCGCTACCTTCGAAATGACCTTGACCTTGGCATGGAACCTAACCGGAAGTCGGGGATCGCCACTTCCGGTCGCTTCGAAAGTATCATAAATGGATTTAGCGCCATCGAAAACCTCTCTAACGACCCCGAGATCGATAAAATCTCTCAGTTGTTAGGGGAGAAAGTCGCATGGTCAGTCCCGGGGGTCACTGGAAACAAAACACCCCTTTAAAGGGGGTCCAGGGGTCGGAAAATTTGAACCCCATTATTTTCGAATAAATTGACCTAAAATCAATCCAACAAAGCAAAAAAATCAATTTTAGCACGCAAATCGCACGGGAGCTGTTTTTCATGACACCTCATACCACACACACTATTACTCTCAGCGGTACACCATGTTGTGAAGATGGTCGTCAACATGTAGTATTCATGGTTATGGAACTGTACAATCACTTACACGACCTATTCGTGGAATGGATATGCTTCAATGGATTCGTCTTTAAAATCGTCTGTTGTGACCGAATTAGACAGGCATTTTGTCGACCTTTTCTGTATTGTCTAAAGCTCACGGATGAGTTTGCAATTACTTTAGAGTGGGGGGGGGGGGGGGGGGTGGGGGAGGGTCGGGTCTCACCTCACCTTTTCCTACAGAGGCATCTTACTCCACCTTACTCGTATTAATCCGCGCACGTGAAGCAAAATGCGAGGTTAAGCAATTGGTTCATGTCCGTCCGTCTGACCATCTGTATTATCAGTTTATGATCGTCAATTTATGATCGAGGAACAATTTATTTAAATTGAATGTTATATTTTGAACACGAACCAGAACATGAATAGGAAGATGTGTTTCGTTTATTTGTACTTTAGCTTTGAATTCGTCAATATCGCACATGCGCAGAACTGAGTGAGATAATATCTTTGCTCTGTCTGCCTGCCTGGCGGACAAACGAAATAGAAAATCTTCCAAACAGGAAACTTACCACTTTTTTTCTCTGTCTAAGATGACCACTTGCTGATGACGAAAAAGTGGTTTGCTCGTGATGCAAAGGAATCCATTTGAGGAAGAGTAAAATCACCATCTCTCAACAAAAAGGGAAGTTTGCGATTTAATCTGTCACGGACGTGGGACAAGGCGAAAACATCGCTCCCACATCATCGTCTGCAGTCGTCATGGGACAATTGGGACACCCAGATTGGTCAACAGACCAATTCACCCTACCAATGGTTGAGGTCACGTGGCAATTTCAAGCTCCTTCACTTCAACATCTGCCGTGACTAAGGCGAATGGATTCTCGCCGAAAACATCGGCTCTACCAACTCATAAGTCCAGCTTTTTCAACTATAAACTTTTACTGATTTAATTTGACTGGATGAATCATAACAACCTGCCTTGATTTAACTAATGCAATGTGTTAGATAGGGTGGCGTAATAGACACTGTGAAAAATGGCAGTAAATTCCGTAATCAATTAATTAATTTGACTTTTTTATTTCAATTTTTATTTTTATTTCATTTAAATTTACTTGTATACTTGAAGAATGTAGAAAACAAATTGCCTATCATACGACTTCGAAAAACCTCCAGTTTGGCAGTATGTACTTCAATCTAAATAAAGGTTCATTGGGGTGGTGTATAAGGTGGTATTCAGAACTGCTTCTGGACTACTTCAATAGCACTAAACTTGCATACTTTTTTTTAAAGGATCATTAAAATTATCATTTTATTTCAATTGAAGTCCAGTCCTGTGCATACTTCAACACTGTGTAGGTATCGTGATCCATGAACTGTAGTTGTACATACAGGACAATGCAATTAGGAGGAAAAATAGGATTTCCCATTATTTTAGGAGATTATGATAACATTTAAAATTGCAGTTTCCATTATTATCAAAGTCGTGATTACATCAAATCAATAACAAGGTGATTGGGATATGTACTTTACTAACAAGACATTCAGAGATATCAGTGGGATGTAAAAGGGATAAAAGAAACAAAGACATTAGGAGAGCAACACAGTACATGTAATTTACACACATGCTGTAAATAAATAATAATAGTTCAAAATTCAACATTTAAATTTGAGAAATATGCCGTTAAATATTGTACGTGTGTGGGATTATTTAATCAGTAACAAAAGCTTGAAAAAAGTTATTGCATGGTGGGCGATGTTGTTTTATGTTTAAAATGGGGGGCAATTGTGCAGCATTAATCTTCTGAAAATATATCAGGTTTTAAAGCTCAAATATCAACTAGAACGGCACTCAGTAGAGAGCATACATCCGCCAGGTGAACACTTTACGTTTTGTATCCTAGAGTAGACTAGAAAATCACAATACAGAATCACATTTAATCAAAATCATCCGTCCACAACTTTTTGAGATATCCTGCTTTGGATCGTTTTTGGCCCTTTCTCCCAATGGTCTGGCACCCAGCTCTGCTCACCAAACTCACCTCCTATGGTATTCATGGAAATCTCCACTCATGGCTTGCGGACTTCCTCTCTGGTCGTAGGCAACGTGTGGCCCTGAATGGATTTCTCTCATCTCCCCTGCCTGTTCTGGCTGGAGTTCCCCAAGGCAGTGTTCTGGGCCCTGTGCTATTTCTGGTCTTCATCAATGATCTCTCCGACTCTCTGGAAAATCCTCTCTATCTCTTTGCTGATGACTCCACTATCTGCCGCTCCATTCCTCATCCCTCAGATCGGCAGTCTGCAGCCTCCTCACTCTCTGCAGACCTGGACAAAATCACAGACTGGTCAAACAAGTGGAACATGTCTTTCAATCCTGACAAATCTCACACTCTTACAATGTCTCTCAGAAAGGACCGACTGGAAAACCCTCCCATCTACTTTCTCAACAATCCTCTCCAAGAGGTTCTGTCGCTCAAGCTTTTGGGTCTTACAATCTGCCATGATCTTTCTTGGGAAAACCACATTTCCAAGCTGGCCTCCAAAGCCAGTCGCCGACTGGGCATCCTCCGTCGTGAGAAGTCCTTCCTTGGCACACCTGATCTCCTCACCACATACAAGGCTTTCTTCCGCAGCTCAATGGAGTACTGCTCTCCCCTCTGGGCTGGTGCTCCTGCCTCACACCTACCTCGGCTTCACGCTGTTGAGGCCAAAGCTTTCAGAATCATTGGAATCTCCTGCGATGAAGTCAACTCCGAGGGCCTTTCACTCACTCACCGCAGGCAGGTTGGTGGTCTTTCTGTCTTCTACCGACTCCTCTCTGGCCTTGCTCCCCCAGCTCTCTCTGGGCTCAGTCCCCCCAATATTCCTTCAGGTCGCACAAGATCTGCCTGCAACCCTCTTATGGTTAAACTGCCAAAATCAAGACTCTCTACTCACCTTCACTCCTTCATTCCCCTTTTCTCCCGCCTCTGGAACAAACTCCCCCACTCCCTTCAATCCCACTCCTCCCTCCAGGTCTTTAAAACAGCTGTTCACCACCATCTCTTATCTTCCCCCATCCAAAACCTTGATCTTTTCTACCCCCGGTAATTCACCCCAGAGTCCTTGCAGTGTTCATATGTTTTATACCTCTCCCACCTCCCCCCAAGTCCTCCCGATGTCACTGCTTTCAAATGTTGTGTTTGTGTCCTTCCCCCTCTCTTCCCGTCTTGTCTGCCGCTCCCCTTGTTTTTTGTGTTTTGTGTGTCCGTTTGACTTTTTGTGTGATTAATGTTAGCTCTTTCACGAGCCTCGATCTTGTATACAAAAAAAAAAAAAAAAAAAAAAATGGTGAAGAATCACTTTAAAATGTTTACTAGCCGGATCCAGATCCGGCTCTTCACCAAAATTGAATCGATTCTTCCTTGTCACATACACAACATGTCCCACCAAGTTTCGTCCAAATCTGTCCATAACTTCCTGAGATATCCTGTTATATGTTGGTTTTAGCCCTATCACTCAATGGTGAAGAATCACTTAAGAAATTAAATAATTCTCATATCCGAATCCATATTCAGATCTTCACCAAAATCGAATCCATTAGTCCTTGTCAGACACCCAACCGCTATACCAAGTTTCGTCCAAATCCGTCCACCGCTTTTTGAGATATCCTGCTATGTATCGTTTTTGGCCCTATCTCCAAATGGTGAAGAAGCACTTAAAAAATTCTACTAGCCGGATCCGAATCCCGATCTTCACCAAAATCTAATAATTTCGTCCTTGTCACATACGCTACATCTCTGCTAAATTTCGTCCTAATCTGTCCACAACATTTTGAGATATTTTGTTCACAAACGGACAGACAGACAGGTGTGCAAACATAACCTCCATCCACCTTTGGTGGCGGAGGTAATAAACCAATTTTTGTTTCTTGACACTTTTCAGTCAGAAGTAAATTCTCAACTTTAAACTCGATAGATACTTCAGAAAATCTCAGTACTTTACAAAGGAAGAATTTGAGAAACGACAAGGAGATTCCCATTGTTAGACCATCGTTTTCCTGCAGGAGTGTTGGGTGTGATTGGAATATAAATGTAGGCAGGCACAAACTTATGTTTGGATTTAAAAGAAGTGTTTTGAGAGTAAGTGTAAGTGTTTTGTTTTCGAAATTTCCATCAAGTATTTTGAGGATCAGAATGATGTGAACATATTCCTGAGTTATAACTGTGAGCCGAACTGACATATTTGGATAGAGATGTAACGGCTTGTGAGGTGACGAGTTAGCCTGCTAACTTAGGGTTAGGGTTAGGGTGTGTAATCTAAGTGTTTTGTCATGTGTGTTTTTGATCATTATATGATCATATATGATCAGATATGATCAGAATGATCATTATATCATTGATATGTTAGTCTGTGTTGTAATCTGGATCATTATATCATTGATATGTTAATCTGTGTTGTAATATGGATCATTTTATCATTGATATGTTAGTTTATGTTGTAATCTGGATCATTATATCATTGATATGTTAGTTTATGTTGTAATCTGGATCATTATATCATTGATATGTTAATCTGTGTTGTAATATGGATCATTATATCATTGATATGTTAGTTTATGTTGTAATCTGGATCATTATATCATTGATATGTTAGTTTATGTTGTAATCTGGATCATTATATCATTGATATGTTAATCTGTGTTGTAATATGGATCATTTTATCATTGATATGTTAGTTTATGTTGTAATCTGGATCATTATATCATTGATATGTTAGTTTATGTTGTAATCTGGATCATTATATCATTGATATGTTAATCTGTGTTGTAATATGGATCATTATATCATTGATATGTTAGTCTGTGTTGTAATCTGGATCATTATATCATTGATATGTTAATCTGTGTTGTAATATGGATCATTATATCATTGATATGTTAGTCTGTGTTGTAATCTGGATCATTATATCATTGATATGTTAATCTGTGTTGTAATATGGATCATTTTATCTGGATGACAAATCTGGAAGTTGTGTCAATCTGGATCATTATATCATTGATAAGTTAATCTGTGTTGTAATATGGATCATTATATCATTGATATGTTAGTCTGTGTTGTAATCTGGATCATTATATCATTGATATGTTAGTCTGTGTTGTAATATGGATCATTTTATCATTGATATGTTAGTTTATGTTGTAATCTGGATCATTATATCATTGATATGTGAGTTTATGTTGTAATCTGGATCATTATATCATTGATATGTTAATCTGTGTTGTAATATGGATCATTATATCATTGATATGTTAATCTGTGTTGTAATATGGATCATTTTATCATTGATATGTTAGTTTATGTTGTAATCTGGATCATTATATCATTGATATGTTAATCTGTGTTGTAATCTGGATCATTTTATGTGGATGACAAATCTGGAAGTTGTGTCAATCTGGAAGTCTAAGTGTGTTTGTGTAATCTAAGTGTCATGATGTTAAATGAGAACATAAACCAAAGATTGTTAAATAATGTAATCAGTGTGTTTTTTGGAAGGTCCACATGCTGGTGTCTCGAAAAGACCGTTTCCAATTGGCTCAGAATGAATCCTGTCTCCTCTAACAACCTAAGGGTGCAAGAGTTGCATGCGCTGACCGATTATTACCCCACGCACATGAAGCAAAAATCTGGATTAAGCAATTGGTTCATGTTCGTCCAAGCCATCGGTCTATTTGTCTTATCAGTTTTTGATCATCGGTTTATAATCGAGTAACAACTTGTTTAAATTGAATGTTATATTTTAAACACGAATCGGCAGACAAAGCTGCTGTTTAACTGAATTTGTCCCGATCGCGCATGCGCAGAAAGGAGTGACATAATATTTTTACCCTGTCAGTCTGGCAGTCTAACAAAATTGAAAATCATTCAAACAGGAAACGTACTGTTTTTAAGGACGTCATGAAGGACACAGACACCAGGCACGAATAACTAATGTAACGTGTTAGATAGGGTGATGTCATAGACACAGCGGAAAAAAGTGGCAAAACCCAGAATAAAATTTATTTATACAACTTTAAACCTCTTGAAACCTATATTTAAATATATTGAGTGATGAGATGTTTGTGTGTTTCGCCATTTTTCCCACATGTCTGAATGGATCTTCGTCAAATGTTCAGAGGTTCACCATTGAGTGGGGATTGTTTTAGGCCAAATATCCTTTTCAAAATTTTGAATTTTTTGGGGGATTTCCTTTTAAATAAAATCACTCTATATTGCCAAAGGCTTTGTAGCTATGTGAAAGGTGATATTAAATAATGTCAGACCCCATTCCTTAGTGGGTGTAGATATATATATATATATATATATATATATATATATATATATATATAAGGCAATGTGTGTGTGTGTGTGTATCCGTCTCTTCCATAACTCCAAATCCATGAAACCTAGTGGCCCCAAACTTTGCGTGCATACCTATCGACCTCCAAGGGATTGCATGAATGAAAACTGGGTATTTGGGTATGTTAAAACACTTTTTTGAAGATGATTAATGTGGTGCTCATAGTAAAAACCACAAAAAAGCCATACCAAAATGATGGTCCGCCATCTTGGCCAGCCCACTGTCACATCCCTGGGTTCTTAAGCCGCCATTTTGTTTCAGCATATTCAAACATGCCTTGCCTTGGAAACACGATCTACTCTCATGAAATAATTAAAGCATATAATCAAAATCTGCATTCGGATTTGAGGATCGGATCCTAAACAGTGTAATAAGTATCGAAATCTGGAATGGAATCTAAAAATGTAACACATTAGCAATTCTTATAACTAAGTGTATATCTTTTATTCAGCTTTCAGCAAGGCTGTCCCTTCCTCCTTCTCCACATTGGCAAAGCATTAAACTTAACTCTTTCTACTGTTCCAACAATTATATTGAGTGAATAAAATATTAAGGAATGTGCCCAAAGTTTAACTTTATTGAGTAAAATGAAAATAATTAACCAGCAGGATCGACGGCAAGGCTTCAGCAGTAGCGTCTGTTTACTCCAAGGGCAAATCTCCAACTAAGGAAGGCAAGATAAATCAAATAAAAGGTAGAATTAAAAGAATGTGTCCCTCCTCCTGCTATGCCTGTAGTATATTTAATTTATTTCCTTCCTTTTATAAGAAGAAAGTACACCGATGGATGAGCAAAGGCCTCTTTAAAAGTAAATCTTTGGTGGCTTGGTCGTGTTGATGAATTTTAGATATGTGCTTGTGCTTTACTGCAACGTTACTTCAAACAGGTCACGGTGCCTCGATCCACTTGTTGCAGATATGAGGATTGCATTTTTTTTATTGTGTGTATTGTATTGTGGTAAATTGTTGTGTAACATTGTTTGGATATGGCCCCTCCTGCCTCCAGAGTTGTGTAAAGGTAAAAAGGGCGTCCCGGTAGTTAATTCCATGAAACACCACATTGCAGGACACTATAAGACCCTTGTTCAGTAGCTTATATCTTATTATGTGTTTTAGAGTAAGGCCTTGTCTTCCATTAGAATGACACTCCATTGCACCAAGTGAAAGAGATAGATTCCCTTCATTCCCATTCAAAACCTCCATTTCCCCTTTCGTCATTGCCAAGCCTCGATTGCCAATTACATCCCCTCCAAAGCCGCCATTGACCACGAGGCAGGGTGGGGAAGGAAGGCGGGTCCCCACCTCGTCATAGAGGGGAGGAGTGAGTCAGCCCCACTCAACCAACCACGAAGAAGGGGTTGGACTTGGAGAGGGTGTGGAAAGAAACATCAAGGAGGTTCGCGAAGGTTGAGGGGCGGGGCCTATATAACCCGCGGCGGGACGTTCCCCAAGGGCAGACGAGAGAAAGGAGAGTTGCAAAGAGATCGCAGATGAGCTGAGCTGCGTGGAGAGGTACACGACAAAGGAAGGGTCCAAGAGAAGTGAGAGGAAGGGAATACAAGAGCTGAGTTGTGAGGTCCAAAAGCAGAGGTCATCCAGGGAAGCGCAAAAGCCTGCTATTCGTCACCTTGCTCGCCAGCGGCAGCATCTACAGCAGCAGCAGCAGCAGCAGCGTCTACAGCAGCAACAAGACTCGACAGCCATTTGGGGCATGGACGGCAGTTTGGAGCAGGGCCGCGAAGGGACGGCGGCTGCCGAACGCGCCGATCGTGCTGCCAGCTCCGGACCCATTGGACTTCCCTCTCTTTCCAGCCATTCCTGCCTGCAAGTTCCCCATTTGCGTACGTGAGTTTGTTTTGTTTGTTCTGTCCTGGGTAGGTAATTAAGTCCGTATAAGCTAGTAATTTGCACTGTGTTACCTGTTTTTTCATGTCCCCTGTAAATAACCGTGACTGCTCTTTTTGCTTATGTGTGTGTAGATAATAAAACCCCGTTACTCTTCTGTACATCTTCTTCTTCCTCTTTGCATTCGTCGTCTTAGTCTTTTCCATATTGAATAGCGGTGGCGCGATACGGCCAACGTCTGGGTGAATCGGGTGAATCGGGGAAAAACTGTTCGGCCGCGGTACCTACGCTCGGTAAATAACATCTAATCCGCGGACCGTAACAATTGGTGTCGGGGAGTGGGATACGAGGCCCGAACCAAATTTTAAAAAAACATCTAGGAAAAAATTTGGTCAAAATTTGGAGCTGCTGGAAATTTGTGTTGTTTTAAAAAAAACCCCGAATTTTGAAATCGCGCCATGGCTGGTCAAGGCGATCGGATGCCGGTGGGTGAACTAGGAGAGGGGTTAGGAGTAACCCAGGATCAAATGGAGGGGAACATTGGCAATGTGGTTGAGGGGGTATCAGGCGCACAAAATGGCGCCCTCACGCACGATGTTGCAGCAGCACCAAATTCGCCGCGCGCGAGGTTGGGGCAGCTGCGGCCGCACCCTTTGTACTACCAACGGTGGTCCAAATGCAAGCCTTCATGGCGCAATTCACCGAGATGCTGAAAATAAACGGGGAGAAATTGAGTAATAAAATTGAAGCAATAACGAACGAATTGGAAAACCAAATTGAAGCAACAACGAACGGAATGAGGGCCGATAGGGAGGAAAGGGAGCAGAGGGACAGAGACCACATGGTGGGCGAGAGGATCCCAGGGGTGCACGAGGAGGTAACGCGGGTCGAGAAGCGCCGGTTGAACGAAGTTGAGAAAAGCACGGGTACAATGACAGGGGTAGAAATCGCGACCCGGGGTTTGGAAAAGCCGGCGACCGCTGAGGTAGAGGAGGGTGTTTTATTAAAGCCAGCGGTCGTCGAGGTGAATAAAGAAAAAGTGCTGGGAATTAAAAGTGAAGAGATGACGGAGGTAGCCCGGGAATTGCAGGGAGAAATGGAAAATGTGCAAGGTCTGTGCTCAACTCATAATTGTGTGCTCACTAACCAAATAAAGAGTTTGCAGGTGGTGTTGGAGCGAAGGAAAAGGATCCCCCAGGTGAGTCGTGCTGTATATTGTGCGGGTAGATTTTGGAAGAGGATGTTTGGCGACAAAAGAATTTTCGCGCGCTTGGGATCGAGGAAGCATCCGGGCGTTGGTGAAGGGTCCCGTGTGAGTGAAAATGGCACGCGTGTGGAAAAAAAGTGTGCGTCAAGGGGTGAGCGTGTTACGAAGCGCGAGTGTGATACCGAGTGCGAGCGAGAATGCACATCGGGGTGTACGGAGTGTGACACGGAGAGTAAGGTGGTGGTGGAACGTGTGCGAGGAAGCACACCTGAGTTGGTGATGGCGCGGGTGTGGGAGAGCCCATGTGAGCGCGGTAGTGGGTGGATGCAAGAGTGCACGCCCATGGTGAGTGTTACGGAGGACGTAACAGAGGAGAGGTGTGGACCGAGGTGTGTGAACGGCGAGTGTGCGCAAGAGGTGTGGTGTGTAACAGGGAGAGCGTTGGTGGAATGTACGGACGGCGTTGGAACGCCGGGTTTTGGGAGTGTGAAAGGGGTAGCGTATGCGTGTGAGCATGCAGGTGAAGCATCGACGGTAACCGGGTTAGCGGTTAGGGCGACGGATAGCCGATGCGAGCACTCGGGGCGTGGTGTGCTTTGTTGGATGTGAGGCCCGGCGCGGATCGAAGCTGCGTCGTTTCTCTTCGAAGCGTCGTTGCCGATTCAGGCTTGGCCCCGCCCCGCACGGTCGAGTCCGGGCCTTGTCGGGCGAGGCGACCGGTCCGGTTCAAGGGCGAGTGGGAGGAAGCGGAACGGTGCCCCCTGGCGGGGACGGGGTTCCGACCGGGGGAGATTGAGCCATCGGGCCCGGGACCGCAAGGAAGCGCGCCGAGGTGGTGCGTGGAATCTCGGCCCGACCAAACCACCTCCCTTGAACCGAAAGCCGGACGGATTCAACCTGCAGGCGACCAAACCACCTGAATTCATTGCTCGGCTTTACGAAGCCGAGTTTTATGATGTCATGACGCACCGAGGCTAGGATATAGCGGACTGTGATGATGATGATAGTGATAGTGATTTGATACGAAATTTAGAAAAGTGGGTAGAATTGGCAGAGTGATTGGCAAATTTTTGATTGGTTGAAATTTGGTAAGCAAAATTGATAGTGGGACGTCCCCCGGTGTGGGGGGGTGGCAACTCTGTCATCCCTCACAACGGGGGGCAAAGGAGCACTAGGTTATGGGGTTTATGGCAGTGAAAACTGGACCGGGAGGGTTTGGATAATGTGTAGGGACCTAGAAGATGACCTTAGGTGACGTTAAGATTAGTTAGTGACAATGACACCTGTAGTGGGGATGCAGAGAGGGTAGTGTGGATGATAATGACGTGGTATGTGCTTAGTTTAAAGGGAAGACGGGGAGCACTAAGTTAGCAGGGCAACCGGTAGTTTAGATGATGCCGTGTGAGTGTTGGAGGTGTATTCAGAAGTGTATGGTGAACAGGTGTGATTGAACAGGTGTGATTGCACAGGTGTGCAACTGAACAGGTGGATAGAGCAGTGTATGAGTGAGTGATGGTGATGGGTGTTGTGTTGACCAAATGGTCCAGGAAGAGGAGGAGGGTGCAGGTGGCACCATGTGTGAGTGCACAGGTGTGCACCAACAGGTGTATGAAATACATGGAGTGTGGAATACATGGAGTGTGGAATACATGGAGTGTGGAATGGAATATATGGAGTATTGGAATGGATGGTTGTGGAGTGAGTATGGTGGAAATTGTGGAGTGGAGTGGATGGTGCGAAGGTGTGAATGGGGGAAGGATGGACCCCCATCACGAATACCCAGGGCGGGTAGTGTAAGTGTTAGGTAGAGGGAACAGGTAAATTGTGGTTGGATATTGGCATCTGTGGTGCGGGTGAAAGAATGGTATTTGGATGGGTGCATTAGTGTTGTGGAAATGGCTGGGCGTGTAGCCTGTTAGTGTGTGTAGTTGGTTTGGGCACTCCACCACTGTGAGGATGTCGGCCAGGTGAGGCCGCAGGTGGGCTCTGGGAGCCGGTAGAGTTGTTGTGGATGGGGCCTGAGGATCCGGAGGACGGACCCGGGTAGCCCAGTGCCAGAGGGCACCAAGGGGTGACAGAGCCAGGAGGGGCCTTCCCCAGTTAGATAGGTTAGGTGAGGAGCAGGTAAGCTCGGGTGGCAACTACAGTGGTGGAGGTGTGCAGGTGGGTAGACCTGCTGGGAGAGCTACACGTTACAGCCCAGAAATTGTGCAAGGGCACCGGGAGATGAATCGGGGGAGTGAGACCCCAAATTGAGAAGCACCACAGTTTGGTCAATGGGAATTGGTTTTTAGAACCCATCGTGTAAGTTGGCCAATGGATTGGCAGGGAGAGACCCCGGGTAGTGTAAAGTGTGTTAATGTCATTAAGAGGATAGTTAGGATTGAAGTCTCCTCGCACCATCTACATGCACTCACCTGAGGTGACGGTACCTCCACACCATGCCAGGTTGGTTTGATTATTTTTATTGTGCAGATGTTTGGAATGTGAGACGCATCATGACGTGGGTGTGACATTTTGCTTTGTGTTCCATCTCTCCCTCCTTATGAGGATTAATGATGAATTTTATGATGGCAAATTTTGGATAGAGGGATTGTGGAGACGAATTTGGTATAAGGGAAATATGGGGAGACGTGATGGTAGCGACGGATTTGTAAATGTGTAGATTTTTGTACATATGGGGTAAGCGCAAGGGTAGTGTAGGTGACAGGGGGGTGACGTACGGTAGGGACGAGCTTTCTCACTTCGCTCTCCATACGCATTTCGCCCTGCATTGCCTTGTTCGATGTGTACCCTTGTGACCTTACCCCTCGCTCATCTGTCTTCCCCCCTTTTGTCTCCCACATGACCCGTGCGGCATTGGGCGCCGAGGGGAGCGTGCGTGAGTCCGCCATTGTGCGCCCGGAACTCCCAGAACCAGCTGTCTGCATCGATGCACCACATTATGGACCACATGTCTGTGGCCGAGCACCACTTATGGACCCCATGGGTTGGGGCATGGCCCCTCTGCTGGAACCGGCCATGAAGGGCCGAAATCTTGCTGGCGGACCTTGGCCACAGGGCACCGATGCCCCACAGGTGAACCACACTAGTAGGCCCTGTGGGCCATAAATAAAATAAATAAACATGGACACGTTGGGCATGCTTTATTGCAAATAGGCCGCCAGTAAGAAAATGAGAGGAAAAGACAACATCTGGAAGAACAAATAATAATAGCCAGCAGAGGGAGCCGAAGAGCAAGAGACCACCTGCAGGGTTAGGGGTTGTCGATTTATTTTTAGTCATGAACAATGGTGACTGCACCGATTGGTGCTTGAGGGTGTGTTGGTGCATTTTGGGTGCTTTCATGGTGCATTGATGCAGAGCAGACTGTCTCCCCCCCAGAAAGAACAATCACAGGTCCTGGGTTGCGTTTTGTAAATAAAGTAGCGTCTGTAAATAATGCTCCCCACCGTCAGTGTGTAGTTTGAAGACCATTCCGCAATTCGGTTAACTGTGGGCGTGAGTCTGTTAGGCAGGGTGCAATGGAGCAGTGGGACATATTTATCTATGTTTTAAAACTGTCGCACTCAGGGTCAGGTTAAAAGTAGAGGGAACTACACCTACGTGTCACACTAAATTAAAGTTATAGGCCCAGGAGGTGCCTAAGAGGAGGAAGGTGCAGTGTTGCGGATATGAGGATTGCATTTTTTTATTGTGTGTATTGTATTGTGGTAAATTGTTGTGTAACATTGTTTGGATATGGCCCCTCCTGCCTCCAGAGTTGTGTAAAGGTAAAAAGGGCGTCCCGGTAGTTAATTCCATGAAACACCACATTGCAGGACACTATAAGACCCTTGTTCAGTAGCTTATATCTTATTATGTGTTTTAGAGTAAGGCCTTGTCTTCCATTAGAATGACACTCCATTGCACCAAGTGAAAGAGATAGATTCCCTTCATTCCCATTCCCAAAACCTCCATTTCCCCTTTCGTCATTGCCAAGCCTCGATTCCAATTACATCCCCTCCAAAGCCGCCATTGACCACGAGGCAGGGTGGGGAAGGAAGGCGGGTCCCCACCTCATCATAGAGGGGAGGAGTGAGTCAGCCCCACTCAACCAACCACGAACAAGGGGTTGGACTTGGAGAGGGTGTGGAAAGAAACATCAAGGAGGTTCGCGAAGGTTGAGGGGCGGGGCCTATATAACCCGCGGCGGGACGTTCCCCAAGGGCAGACGAGAGAAAGGAGAGTTGCAAAGAGATCGCAGATGAGCTGAGCTGCGTGGAGAGGTACACGACAAAGGAAGGGTCCAAGAGAAGTGAGAGGAAGGGAATACAAGAGCTGAGTTGTGAGGTCCAAAAGCAGAGGTCATCCAGGGAAGCGCAAAAGCCTGCTATTCGTCACCTTGCTTGCCAGCGGCAGCGTCTACAGCAGCAGCAGCAGCAGTGTCTACAGCAGCAACAAGACTCGACAGCCATTTGGGGCCTGGACGGCAGTTTGGAGCAGGGCCGCGAAGGGACAGCGGCTGCCGAACGCGCCGATCGTGCTGCCAGCTCCGGACCCATTGGACTTCCCTCTCTTTCCAGCCATTCCTGCCTGCAAGTTCCCCATTTGCGTACGTGAGTTTGTTTTGTTTGTTCTGTCCTGGGTAGGTAATTAAGTCTGTATAAGCTAGTATTTTGCACTGTGTTACCTGTTTTTTCATGTCCCCTGTAAATAACCGTGACTGCTCTTTTTGCTTATGTGTGTGTAGATAATAAAACCCCGTTACTCTTCTGTACGTCTTCTTCTTCCTCTTTGCATTCGTCGTCTTAGTCTTTTCCATATTGAATAGCGGTGGCGCGATACGGCCAACGTCTGGGTGAATCGGGTGAATCGGGGAAAAACTGTTCGGCCGCGGTACCTCCGCTCGGTAAATAACATCTAATCCGCGGACCGTAACACACTCATAAGTGCTCATATGGGAGATTGTGTGTGTGTGTGTAGGTGTTTATAGCGGGATTTGCTCCTGGCCTGTCCCATTTGCTCTTGGCCCCAAATCCTGACTGGTCCCAAAAAAAATTTTCATTGAGTGACTAAAATGTTTTTATGCAGTTTCTTTTTTTACAAATGAAAATAGCTGTTTGGACATGGTCCAAACTTGGTAAACTTCTATTCTTACTAAAATAGCATGATATGAGGGAGCGATCAAGGAAAACTGTGGAGTGAATCGTGTGAGTGAACTGTATGAGGAGGGTAGTGAGATGTTCTGTGTGAGTGAACGGCGTAAGGAGGGACATGAGTTGTTTTGATTAAGTGAATGGCGTAAGGAGAGCCCGCCCTTCCCCCTCTTCCCCGACCCTACCCTTCCCAGCTTCCCTCACCTCCTCCTCCCTTCCCCTTTCTCCCCTCCTCTATCATCCCCCTCCCCTTCCCCTCCCCCTCCCCCACCCTCTCCCCCACCCTCTCCCCCATCCTCTCCCCCATCCTCTCCCTGACCCTCTTCCCCCTCCCCTCACGTCCTCCTCCCCACCCCCCTTCTTTCCCCTCCATCTCCCTTCACCCTTGCCCCTTCCCTTCTCCTCCACTTCCATGCATTTCCCCCCTTCCTTCACCCCCTGTTCCTCCCACTCCCCTCCACCCTCCCTTCCCTCCTCCACTTCCCCTCCTCTCTCTCACCACTCTGTTCATATTGCCGGCGACTGCATTTCCCAGCAACGCCACGTGCTTTTGCTCGTATAGGCCATAAAACACGAATATATATATATATATATATATATATATATATATATATATATATATATATATATATATATCTATTTATATATATATATATATATACTACTCAAAAGAAGTTAAGGGTCAAAAATATTTGTGCATATAAATATAAGCTAACGAGCTAAAATGGTGGCGACTAATGACAAAATAATTCTTTGATTGCTCAAGAACAGAAAACACAAAACAAAAACTTTTGATTAGACACTAGTTTATTACCCTGATGAAAACAAGTCATGCACCCCCCAAAATGATGTTCACACAAGTCACAGAAGCTTCAGTAACTGGTGTGGCCACCGTTAGCATTCACACATTCTTGACAACGTTGGCGCATGCTGTTCATCAGGTGTTGGAAATAACGTTGAGGCATCGCTTGCCATTCTGCGACTAATCGCTGAGCCAGTTGCCGGAGGTTGACGGCAGGGACGTGATGTGATCAAACTCGCCGCACTAGTTCATCCCACGCATGCTCAATGGGTGACAAGTCGGGTGAATATGCAGGCCAATCCATGTACTGAACGTTCTGCTGCTGCAGGAAGTCGGTCACCACCCTGGCATGATGAGGTCTTGCCTTGTCGTCCTGGAACCAAGCCCCTGGTCCAATCCGCTGCAGAAGTGTAATTACCAGAGGTTGAACAATCTCGTTGAGATAATGCTGACCAGTCAAATTTCCGTTGACGACGTACAGAGGGGTTCTGTGGTTCATGGATATCCCCGCCCACACCATCACACTTCCTCCTCCAAATGGTAGACGTTGAGCAACGTTGAGATCAGCAAATCTCTCTCCTTGATGACGATAAACATGAGCCCGGCCATCATTGAACTGGAGCGAGAAGCGTGACTCATCTGTGAACATTGTCTCTGACCACGGTTCTTACTGGATATGACGTCTGTACCAATCTCGGCGAGCCCTTCTGTGACGGTCAAGTAGCGGTGGTCGGACTGCAGGACTCAAAACCTGTCTGTCGCAAACCTGTCTCGCAGACGATTCCTAATGGTCTGGTCGGACACGTTGGTGCCTCTGGCAGCTCTGAGTTGATCCCGAAGATGCCATGCGGTCACAAAGCGCTGTCGCAACGCCGTTATCCGAAAGCGCTCTTCTCGTACTGTTGTTGATCGGGGTCTTCCAGAACGGGGGCGATTCTGAACAGCATTAGTTGGCCTGAACCTCTGCCAGAGTCTGCCGATAACGCCTTGGCTTACATTTAGACACTGAGCCACAGTTCTCTGAGATTGTCCATCTTGTAGCCAGCCAATGGTTCTTCACTGTCTTGGATGCTGAGTTGTCGTCGAACCATCTTCAAATTTCAAGTGATGATGAATGGAAAATGCTCAGCCATTTTATTGCTAAAATTGGCATGCATGGAATGACACTCATGCAAAACACGTGCAAATGGTGCATGAGGTGTCACAATGGGTGTTTCGAGGCAGTTTGTCAGTTTAGTCTGACTATGTTCGTGCTTCAAATCCATGAAAAGGAAATCTGGGTTAACTTAAAACGTGTCTAAAGATAAGTGCAATGATTGCATGTCCCATAATAACGTGATGTCTATAGTCTAAATGACAACCCAAAGGGGGATATTCTAACCCTATCTGGCTTAAAAAGACATACTTACAAAAATGATCAAAACATTTCCTTTGACCCTTAAATTATTTTGAGTAGTATATATACACAAAGAATTAAGTTAAGCACCCCTACACAACGAATTAAGGTAAGCACCCCCTAATATATATTCTTTGTGTATATGTATACATTGGCATATATTCTAAGGTATGTGAGATCAAATAATGATTGGTATGACATTAGCAATTATCCATTGATGAAATTGAGTGATCAAAGTGAAAAAAAGTGATTGGTTGAGTCAGTGATCCGATCACGTGGGTCCTACACACGTTATTGACGCAAAGATCGCTAGAGGTCTTCTCAGAACAATGACTGTACGTTAGAAAACATAAACGTCATCCACACTGTCCGTGATGGACCTATAGCTCCATACTTAAATTGAGGTGAAAATATGCCTAAAATTCCCAAAAAATTGCACCTTAAATTATTCAGAATAAAATATTGAAAACGGCATGATTGTTATGTTTTTATGTGACCATAATATCACTTCTCCAGAAAATATAGCAATATCATGGGTATATTACACTGTTTTGACGACAACAAACTTGTAATGTGCGAGGTTGTAAAAAAACGGGGGGGGTGCTTAACTTAATTCTTTGTGTATATATACTAGCTTGGCTCGGCTCGCTGCGCTCGCCTCACCAAGCGTCGTTACTGAGGAACAGGCTGATTTTAGCTGAGGATAATGACTGTACCTGATTTGCTGTGTTATCATGATTTACACATATCATAATACAAACAATTATTTTGCACAAATGTATTTGTTGTGTTTGTGATATTACATTTTTATAGACAATTTAGGTTGAAGATTTAGGTTGAATGTTTTTTTTTTTCAAGAAAGAACCCATCAGCACATACCTAGGGGAGGGGTAGGTGCAGACTGGAAGTTTGTGACGATTACACTTCACCACCACGTAATTCAAAACACCTCACCACCAAGTAATTCAAAACATCACCACCACATAATTCAAAATACCTCAAGGTTCAAACAAGGTTCAAATGGTGCACCACGTGATTCAAAACCACCACAACGTTATTAAAAACACTTCACAACCACGGAAACAAAAGTTTGAGGGAGTCGTTAAGTGACAACACAGACACTGCCCAGATGTGTAGATATCTATCTATAATTCCAGTAATCTCTGTCTGTCTGTCTGTACGTTTGTTTGTCTGTGACCGCTGTTTCTCGACAACCACGGGTCCGATATACTTTTAACTTGCCAGGTATATTGCTGGGGACCCGAGGATGTGCCTTTTCAAGGTTTCATATTAATCGGACAATTACTTACCGAGCTATGTCCAAAAAACGATTCAACCAATCAGAGAGCAGCGAACGATCGCGTGTGCCGAACGTGGCGGGCACACTCTGCCTCGGATGGCACATTTGAGAGCGTATTCATTTATTTCACGTTTGCAAACTATGTTGGCGTTAAACTATGTTTTACAACTAATAAAAACGAATTTGCGATTCATTCGCTTTCCTGCGCGTTTGTGCATGCGATGGCGATTTCTTTACCAAACTCCGGAAGCCGTTCGCTTTGGACCAAACCATTGCATGTAAATAGAGGGGGGGGATTGTCACCACTCGCAAGCCGTTCGCTTTGGACCAAACCATTTCATGTAAATAGAGGGGGGGGATATAATTTTAGATATAGATATAGTACGGGCATGCCCTAGTCTATCTATAATTCCAGTAATCTCTGTTTGTACGTTTGTACGTTTGTACGTTTGTCTGTGACCGCTGTTTCTCGACAACCACGGGTCCGATATACTTTTAACTTGCCAGGTATATTGCTGGGGACCCGAGGATGTGCCTTTTCAAGGTTTCATATTAATCGGACAATTACTTACCGAGCTATGTCCAAAAAACGATTCAACCAATCAGAGAGCAGCGAACTATCGCGTGTGCCGAACGTGGCGGACACACTCTGCCTCGGATGGCACATTTGAGAGCGTATTCATTTATTTCACGTTTGCAAACTATGTTGGCGTTAAACTATGTTTTAAAACTAATAAAAACGAATTTGCGATTCATTCGCTTTCCTGCGCGTTTGTGCACGCGATGGCGATTTCTTTACCAAACTCCGGAAGCCGTTCGCTTTGGACCAAACCATTTCATGTAAATAGAGGGGGGGGGGGGATTGTCACCGTACTCGCAAGCCGTTCGCTTTGGACCAAACCATTTCATGTAAATAGAGGGGGGGGATATAATTTTAGATATAGATATAGTACGGGCAATGCCCTAGTATAGATAAATGACTGTACCCAAGTTGCCGTTTTGTCATGGTTTAAACCAATCATAATTCAAACAATAATTCAAAATATTCAATATTCAAATGTATTTGTAATATACGTGATATCACATTTTATAAACAATTGAAGTTGAAAAAAAAATTTCCCCCAAAAAATTCCAAAAAAATAAAAATAAAAATTTGGAACATTTTTCAAAAAGAATACCCTTAGGACATACCTACGGGAGAGATATGTGCATACCAGAAGTTTGGTAGGGTTTCACAAAAGTTTGAGAAAGTAGTTCAGTGACAACACAGGACACGCTGCACTATATATATATGAATTTTCCTTCACTCATAATGTCAATTAAGCCTGGTGTTGGGTTAACGGTTAAGGTGGCCGGCTTGAGATCCCAAGGTCCTGAGTCCAAGCCCCTGTTTTGTTGTTGAATTAACACTAGGTAGGTTGACTGAGCCTGTCTTCCGTCCGAGGTCAGCAAAATGAGTACCAGCTTACTGGGATGGATGAGCCATTCGAGTGCCCTGAGTCGGATTGGCGACCCATCCAGGATTGTGCCCACCAGCCTAGAAAACTGCTTTGGCAGCCCTATGCTTCTGAAGAGGCAAAATGAGTGGTCTTCTTCTTCATAATGTCAAATTTATCCTAATTTATATTGCAATATAAACTACAGTACATAAAATATTTAATAGTTCCCATTTCACCAATGTTTACTTGTTCCTTTAATCCGTGAAACATGTTTGCAATGCGAATACAACTTCCGATCTGTTATTACAACCATTACTAATCTTTAACAACCCCAAATATGCCTTCCATCTTCTTGCACGGTCAAATATACCCGAGTATTTCACCAACAGGCTGGGCATGCCTAACGTTTGACTGAAGGTGATTTGTACAGGGGTTGCAATTTGTTCAGGGTTCTGGCGATAGTTCGTCTACTCTTCACGAAAAACACCGTGGGATCTTTAACATCCACCACCTAATGCTGGCGAATGGGATGCCCAGTTTAACATCCTTCATAGGGACGACGCACTTTGCGATTTGACTCCCTGCCTGCGAAGCACCAATCTGACAGTTTATAGTCGGTCAGAAATCGATTCCGAAGTAGAGATCTCAGAGGTGAGTGTGGAAACCTCTTTCGCTCTCCATTTAGCTCTTTGAGTACACCTTTCAATATGTATGAAAAATGCACCTGTAAACATAAGAGTTCATTGTTCAGGCATGGATGTATAGAGTGAGAATATGCGTCTCGAAAATCTCTCCTTTTCTCTGATAGTCAAGCCCCATAAAAGGACAATACAATTGGCAGGCCCATTTTCAGTAATAGGCTCGTTCAGGTTAACAACTTAATATGGAATTCTTAAGCGCCTTCTTTCTTCTTCATCCCCTGCCAATGCGCGCCTTCATCGGTGCCCAAAATCAAAGGCAGTTAAAAGTCAGAAGATGGCCGATAAATGCCAGTTGGCGATCGGGGAAGTCGCGCAGGTAAAGTTTCACGAAACCGCCTCCAAAATTGCTTCCAGATCAGCAAGATCACAGAGCACGGTAAAGATAAGTGACTGATGTATCCTGCAGACCGGTTTCTTTGGGAGTGTGCAATCCTGTATCAAAACATGAAAGAGAAATGCACCTAATGAAGGACATCTGTTTTAAAATGAACTCTTATATCGCGGTGGCATCCCAGACCCAAGCTCCACATGATGATTGTACAGAAATTGTAGGAAAAAAGGGGAAAACATCCCGGAAAGCGATTAAAACCCACAGAGAGCTTTTAGAGACATATTATAGCGATCGAAACGTTCACAATCTGTTTCTTTTTACAATGCGCGAAGCTTTGCCGGAACGCACGCGCTTTCGTGTCTCGTGTCAACATTATTTTCATCGATTGCCGTCCTCTATTAAAGTTACATCCAACTTGGTGAACTTTTCGTAAGAACTCTGCATGGCTTGGCCATGTTCCACCGGAATTCCTGCAAGTCGTTGAGAACATTGCCGTTGGAGTTTCGCCAAATATTTTTCCGCGATCCTTGTACTATTCGCCTCTTTCGCGGTTTGTGGATTTTATTAATCCGGGCAGCCTCAAGGCCTGGACGTGAAATATTCAAGGCGTATGTACATAGATTCGCAAACAGCGTTTGGTAAGTCTGCAGAAAAAAAAAATCGCTTGCAACACGTGTAGATGTGTCTGCCTCTTAAAAATTTCCTACGTTTTGATAACTCACTGCCTTTGTACATGAGCTTTAAGATATCATGAAAACTATTGCTGTTGTCGTAAGGCTCCAATACTCTTTTGCGAGCGTCTGTACTGCCGAAGCCATCTCTTGCCAAGGGTTGTCCTGGGTGGTCTGCCATTGCCTGCTCAGCAGTCAGTACTCATGGCAGACGGAACTTCAATCCAGTTGAACATCCTGATTGAGGGCACCCACATTGATGCATCACCCTGCAATTGAAACACCAAAGTGACAGTTTTTTGGTTTGTTTGGTGGGACAGGGACAGTTTGGTAGGATCGAGATTCAAACCAACGCTAGAGAGCTCAAAAGCAAGTGTGAATACATTTAAGCTATCCTGTTAGCCCACGTTTGTTATACATTGACAGAAATATCTTTGCACCATTTTTTCATGGGAACTGTGAACTTTTCAAATAACTTTAACCTACATGTCGAAAGTTCGGTCGAGTCGCAATTGGATAGATATACATGAAGGTTTGACTTTTGAAGATTTCCCCCCTTTGCCATGAGGTAGAACTATCGTTTTGTAAATCTCTTGGCTGTTAAGGAAACTTCACGTTGGAGTTCACCTGTGACATTGCACAGTGTAGGAAGCCCACGCTGGGGATAGAGCTGATACGATGCCAAAATTGGAAACATCCACACAGCACTTCCAAGGGTAAACAGATCCTTTAGAAGAAACTTCAGACCGGATGGCTTATATTCTCTTGCTGATGTAGTTATAAGGCATACTAGGAAAAATAAAACAATGTTATAACACCCTGGGGTATCACCAAGGTCGGTGCCTGGTTCATATCATCCTCTGCCAAGATGACATCTATTTCCCTTACCGATGTATAAGCAAAACTGTTTTGTGTCTGTGAAAGGGACACTCTTTGGGGTCAAGTCCTACAAATCCCAGAAATGTATGCACCAGGAGTACAAAGGAATATCTCGTTGCAAGTACGCTCCTTAATATCCAGCATTCCAAATAGATCAGACAGAACAACTGAAAATAGATCGGATCACATGGTGTCCTTTGTGAAGAGTGCAACACAATTTCCTTGAAACTTGTTTCTGTTTGTTTCCAAAAAAAAAACAAGGTTCAAATGGTGCAGTTCTAAACTGCCATTTGTTATTTGTTATTGAAGTCGAAGTTTTCCTTCTTTTTTTATGGGCCTTTTTGAACAAGAGCAAACGCTTTCAAATTCCCATGATGCCCTGGTGCAGAAGACAGCAGCCTCACAAATGGACTCAAATATTTACTCAGAGCATGGATTGAAGTTTTTATATGTGTTTATTTTTCAGTTTCTTCACAAGATGGATCACGTGTTTGCCTGAAAGTGAGTTTTCCTTGATTTATATACACGCTGGGCTTATTATAAGGCCTCTTCCACCTCGAAAGATCTGGCAGAGCTGTTACGAACCCTTCCTTACATACATGGAAAACGATTTCCTTATCACTGAGGCACCATGATGGCTTGGCTGAACTGCTCCGTTTGGGAATATCCACCACACTTCTCTTAAACCTCTTAAATAATGCGCATTTTTATTTATTTATTTATTTGCTATCACACGAATTGCACTGCCGGCATGGCCAGCGGAGCTCGAAACTAAGGCTAGACGGATGGACAGTCGAAACAAATCAGTGCCGGTACATGCTGCCAGTCCACCTGGAGAATTACGTCATGATAAACACGGTGACGTCAGCGAAGTGTATGGAAAATGTATGTCGTGCAGTAATTACCCTCGCCAGAGGAGATGGTATTGCATTTGAGTCTGTTTGTCTGTTTGTTTGTTTGTCTGCACAGAATAAATGTGATTTTCTCTGCAACCGTTGGACCGATTGACAGGAAATTTTCACCATAGGTGCAACTCCACCTGAATCATTTTTTAATGATAAATATGACGTCATAGGTCACGTGGTACTGGCGCCATCTTGAAAAACCCAAAACTTTGCACCTCTATATCTCAGGAAGCGCTGTATAGAAAAAATTGAGACAAAGCACATTGTAAAGAACTCTCAATGGGGAATAACATATGTTAATGATGATGTCATAGGTGCCTCCATTATGACGTCATAATTCGACAAGTACAAAACTTCATCCGATCAAGATGAAATTTCTATACAATCACGCATACAATCACATACACCGATACTAATACACCACAACTCACTTTACCTAAACCAAAAAGCACCTGGACACCACGTGTTGACAATCCATATCTACATGTCTATATGGAACAAGTGAGCAATGAAATTGAAAAGGTGGCACAAAAATATAATTGTTCCAGACATAAGGACAATCTTACAAAGGCAGAGCGACGAGCAGTTCACAATCTCCAAAATAATGAAAAGATAGTCATAAAGCCAGCAGATAAAGGTACTGCCATTGTCATTATGTCGACTACCGGTTACGTTGCAGAAGGTAATCGTCAACTACATAGTGATACTTACAAAGAGCTCCCATCCGACCCTACCCTTTTACATCTTGAAGAGGTTAAAAAGGTAGTAGATTCTATTCGGGTGGATAAAACCATCAAATCTCGCTTGGTTCCGAAAGATCCTCATTGCCCTAACCTTTATTTTCTTCCTAAAATACACAAGGTAAACAATCCAGGTAGACCAATCATATCTGGCTGCACATGTCCAACTGTTCTAATATCAAAATTTGTTGACTGTCATTTATGTCCTCTCATGATGAATCTCTTCTCATACCTCAAGAACACAACCAGTTTTCTGACCCACATCCAAGGATTGAACAGAATATACTCACCTTTCAACTCCCAAACCATTTTAGTCACAGCAGATGTTACATCCCTCTACACTAATATTCCACATTCAGAAGGCCTGTCTGCATGCCGCAAAGCACTAGATACACGACAAGTCCCAATACCACCTTCTCAAGACCTTATGCGCCTATTAGAACTGACACTCAAACTGAATAATTTCCAATTCAACGGACGACATTACATTCAAACTCAAGGTACCGCGATGGGTACCCCTGTTGCACCATCGTACGCTAACATCTTCATGGGAATGATAGAGGACAAATGCACAACCTCATCACGGCATCTTGGAAAAATCCTGGGTACGTTATATTGATGACATCCAGTTCATCTGGTCAAAATCCCCCCGTAGTCTCGCACAATTCCAAAATGAATTAAATTTGATTCATCCGACCATCAAGTTTACATTCGACAGCTCACAGTCCGAAGTTCACTTTCTAGACACATCACTCACGCTTCAAAATAACAGACTCGAAACAGAACTATACATCAAACCAACAGACACTCACTCATACCTTCTCCCTTCTTCATCTCATCCTAAACATACAATTGCAAGCATACCATACAGTCAAGCACTCAGAGTAAGACGCATTTGCTCAACAAAAATGGCAGAAGAAACTTCTCTCTGCCAATTAGAAACACACTTCATTGCAAGAAACTATGACCCTCACTCTGTGAAAGAAGCAATAAACCGAGCAAAACGCATACCGAGAGCAGACCTTCTGATTTACAAACCCAAACCTGCAACTAACCGTGTCCCACTGGTAACCACCTACTCTGCTACCTCATCCCAATTGCCAAGTATTCTGAATAAGGCCCTTCCTCTCCTCCATCAATCAGAAACACTCAGCACCACATTTCCTCAACCTCCACTAACATCATTTCGACGTGGTCGGCCACTCAGGGATCTCTTGGTAAAAGCAAAGCACCCACAGCCCCACAACAAAGAAACTAGGATCCCTGGCTTCTATGAATGCACAGCAAACAAATGTATTATTCACAAGCATTTACTAGAAGGAAACAAATTTTGTCGTTCTAGCACTGGACAAAAATTCCCCATCACCTCATATATGAACTGCAAATCTACATGGGTCATCATATACCTAATCACTTGCCAAAAGTGCAACAAACAATATGTTGGAAAAACTGAGAATACACTCCACACACGATTTAAAAACACCTGGTCAGAAATCAATAACTTCCACACCAGTCAGGGCAAATCTCTACCTTACACGATACACTTTAATCAACCAGATCACTCTATAAATGACATCCCAATCTCTGCCATTGAATCAATCACAAATCGATCACACACCACGATTCTGAAATGTGAGTCCTTTTGGATACATAAACTTCGGACAAAAATCCCTCATGGCATAAATTTTGATGATTGAAGAATGTTCCAACATCAATCCAATCAAATCATTAACTGTAACCCATTCATCCATTCATTCATCCATTCATCCATTCATTCATTCATTCACTCATTCATTCAACCTTTATATGTCATTCATATAAATATATAAACAAGAAAACGTTATGCGTAGCACGATACTTGCAAAATACGCCCTCCCCCAAAAGTTTACCATTGATACAGCAAATTGGCCATTTCATGAACATTTAAATTTACAATCTTGAACAAAGCTTGGGTCAACAGGATGAAAAGTGACGATTTTAGAAATTTGGCCCATGTTGACCTTTTGGCCTATGTTGACCTCAAGAACACTTGGTGGTTGAAGTCAGTGACCAGATATGCAAGTCCTCTTCAAATTTCAAGTCAATTGGATGAAAATTGAGGATTTTAGAAATTTGGCCTATGTTGACCATTTGGCCTATGTTGACCTCAAAAATACTTGGTGGTTGAATTCAGCGACCAGATATGCAAGTGGTCTTCAAATTTCAAGTCAATTGAATGAAAATTGAGGATTTTAAAAATTTGGCCTATGTTGACCTTTTGGCCTAAGTTGACTTCAAGAATACTTGGTGGTTGAATTCAGTGACCAGATATGCAAGTCCTCTTCAAATTTCAAGTCAATTGGATGAAAATTGAGGATTTTAGAAATTTGGCCTATGTTGACCTTTTGGCCTATGTTCACCTAAAATATAATTTGTGGTTGAATTCAGTGATGAGATATGCAAGTCCTTTTCAAATTTCAAGTCAATTGGATGAAATTTGAGGATTTTAGAAATTTGGCCTATGTTGACCATTTGGCCTATGTTGACCTCAAGAATACTTGGTGGTTGAATTCAGTGACCAGATGTGCAAGTCCTCTCCAAATTTCAAGTCAATTGGATGAAAATTGAGGATTTTAGAAATTTGGCCTATGTTGACCATTTGGCCTATGTTGACCTCAAAAAATATTGGTGGTTGAATTCAATGACCAGATATGCAAGTGGTCTTCAAATTTCAAGTCAATCGGATGAAAATTGAGGATTTTAGAAATTTAGCAAAGTTGGTGACCTTTGGCCTATGTTGACCTTTTGACCTATTGACCCCAAAAACAATAGGCTTCTGGCATTTGACCAACTCTACCACTTGGTGAAGTTTGGTGAAGATCGGTTGAAAATTGTGACCTGTAGGCCAGTGACAAACTAACAAACAGTCACAAACACAACCGACCAATATACTTGAAAAATCTTCGATTTTGCAAGTAATAAATATATAAATATATTATATGAATATAAATGGTATATGAATATATGCTTGTGTGTTTATGTATGTATGTATCTCTATATTTGTATATGCACGTGCACCAACTGTAACGCGAACGGTAACTGTAGGCTGCGCTTCACTTCCGCTGAACTTGGGGACGGTGAGTGAGCTTCAGCGTGGCTCTTCCTTTTGTATGCATATTCTACACATATCACACATCTTACACACATATCACTATACATACTTGTCTGATATACATGCCTGTTGTTTCTGTAGACTAAGAAGGAGACCTTTGTTGGTCGAAAGCTTGTCGAGAATTAAAGATCGACCGTCCTGAAGCTACGTCCGCGTCTGATTTAATCTCCCGATTATATATATATATATATATATATATATATATATATATATATATATACGTATATATATATATATATATATATATATATATATATATATATATATATATATATATATATATAGATATATATATATACTGGCAGGAGTACCCGGTGTTGTGGGTGGGGGGGGGGTGATAGGGGAGGGGGAGGCAGGAGAGGGAGGGGGGGAGGGGTGAAGAAGGGAGGGGGGAGAGTGGAAGGGGGAGGTGAGGGAAGAGGGGGGAGGGAAAGATATACACATATACATATTTTGGGGGAGGAGGGGGGGCTTTGACAGGCCCCTCCGTTTTGGGGGGGGGGGGGAAGGAGGAAAATTTTTCCCATTTAAAGAGTGCATTTTCACATGCAAATTTTCCCATGCAAAGAATGCCATCACCAGGTGGTGCTACACGGTACACATTTATATTGAGAATTTACGCCCCTCCCACGGCACTCCGCGGCTGCGGCCACATAGCCTATGTTACCCCCCCCCTCCCCCCCAGACAAAGTTGTATTTGTATTTGTACCCCGAGTAAAGTATATAAGCGTTTATAGCTGGAGGACCCAGCATTGCTCAAGCGAAAAATAAACATTAACATATTTGAAATGAGGGCATATATAATGGAAAAGCAATTACATCCAAATCAGATTCCATCACAAATGTCAAATCATCATTTCACCTTTTAGTTGAATATATGCTGCTGAATGTGCCATTGATCACGTTTCTGAGTTAAAGGGTACCTCACACCAAAAAATGGTTTTTACGGACATCCACGGATGTTCTTTCTACGGCAGCGTTGCGATTTTTTGAGCAAAATCGTGAACACCCGGGAGAGGATTTTGCTTGACCGTGACCGATTCACAGTGGTTATTACGGTTTAGTATGGACTGCTACAGCTTCGTTGTGGATATACACGGTGGAGATACGGTGCCTCTACGTTTGCTTGCGGTCCTTACGGTTCCTGCCCAGAATATAAAAATGGGGGCCCCCCCGCTCTCCCCTCATTCTGCTGCTGACTTCCAAGGGGGCAAGACCTATCCAGGAGAGCCATGGACGGAGCACCCGCTGCCCAGAGAGTCCAAGGAGAGGGAGAATCCTTGCGGATGGTTAAGATGGCCTTACAGAGTCTTACGGTGGTGTTACGGCAGTTGCGGAAGCGTTGAGGAGGCGTTGAGGAAGCGTTGCGGTCTAGATTTCTGTAGCACTGCCGTAATTGTCTTACGAGAGTTTTGGTCTGGACCAAAACTCTCGTAAGAAATTACGACTCCTCCCGGATGCTTAAGGATCCATACGAATGCTCCAGGAAGCGTTGAGTATGTCCCAGGTGCCACAAGGAATGCTCCCGGCTGTGCACGATTTTTTCGCCGCAACGCCGCCATAAACGTCGTAACGACCCCGTAAGGCCGGTGTGAGGGGGGTTTTAGTATGATGACGTTCAGGAAGAAGAAGAAGCCTTACCACCAACTTTGACCGCTTCCGGAATTGTTTTATTATTTGTGTTCAAATGTCTGGTAATTGTTTTGTATTTATTTATGCGAATGTGTACTTGTACCTATATAACTCTCATTAATTTTAAAAGCTTAGGCACTACAGAGAGATTTTTTTAAATCCACAAAAAACGAACTTTCTTTTTTTTGCAATTTTTTCTTTTTGCCTAAGACACTCCCAGACACTAATTGATGAACTGCTGAAAGTTTGACGAAGATCCGTTCAGCCATCTCTGAGAAAAATGTCTCTCTTATATAGTACACAGACACACACACACACACACACACACACACACACACACACACACACACACACACACTTCAAATCATCATTTTACCTTTTTGTTGAATATATGCTGCTGAATGTGCATTCTAAGAAACGTGAGAAAAATGGCGTGCCATTGATCACGTTTCTGAGTGACGTTCAGGAAGAAGAAGAAGCCTTTCCACCAACTTCGACCACTTCCGGAATTGTTTTATTACTTGTGTTCAAATGTCTGGTAATTGTTTTGTATTTATTTATTAGAATGTGTACTTGTATATAAATGTCATAAATCAAAAAGGCTTAGGCACTAAAGAGCGATTTAAAAAAAAAAAAAAGTTTGTTTTTATGCCTAAAACACTCCCAGGCATTCACTGATGAACCTCTGAAAGTTTGACGAAGATCCGTTCAGCCATCGCTGAGAAAAATGGCGACACACAGACACACACACAGACAAACAGACCAACGGATCTCTGATATAGTAGACTTGCAGAAGTACCCGGCGTTGCCGGGTGGGGCGGGGGGGGGGGGTGGGGAAGGGCGGCGGAGGGGGAGGGGGAAAGTGGAGGGGGGAGGGGGAGGGGGAAAGTGGAGGGGGGAGGGGAGGGGGGGAGCGGGTGAAGGGGAGGGAGAGGGGAAAGGGAGGGGAGGGTGGGAGAGGGGGGAAGGGGAGGAGGGGGGACGGACGGACGCAGGAGAGGAAGGGGGTTCATATATATGCTGGAGAGTGAATGTGGCTCAGGTTTCTGAGTTAAGTGTGATGCAGCAGGAAGAAGAAGAAGCCGTACTACCAAATTCGTACACTTCCGGAATTGTTTGATTTATTTGTATTCAAATGTCTGGTGGTTCTTTTGTATTTATTTATGTGAAAGTGGACTTGTATATAACTGTCATTAATTTTAAAAGGCTTCGGCACTATCCAGCGATTTTTTTTTTTCAAAATGTTTTTATTATATTATTATTATTATTATTGGCCTAAAACACTCCCAGGCACTCACTGATGAGCCTCTGAAAGTTTGACGTAGATCCATTCAGCCATCTCTGAGAAAAATGGCGACACAGACAGACAGACACACAGACACAGACCAACATCTCTCTCATATAGTAGATATACAATGCAAAGCATCACGCAAACATACATACAAGCATTACAAAGATCAACTGGAATAACACCAAAAGTTATGTGACGTCATTGTCGTGCAGTGGATAAAAAACAGAATGACGCATCAATTATAGTGTTAAAAAAAGACATACAAATGATGAAATCACTGTTTTGCCACTCACAAGAAAAATACCAATTGCTACCAATGTCCGACGGCCTTGTTCTCTACTGTTGTTGTGCTTGTGTGCTCCCCTCCCCCTGGGCTCTTGTCTCCCGCTCCCTTCATTGAACGTTTTATGTGTCTGTGCATGTTTTCATGTTCAATGTGTTAGCTCTTACATGAGTCTCGATTCCGTATAATTAAATAAATAAATAAATAAAAATTCCTGGATACCTTGTGAAAATGCAAGATTCGTCTGATGG